>NW_010302912.1:0-28022 GCF_000700745.2 Antrostomus carolinensis | reverse complement strand
TGTGACTCATGATCTTCTTGATCATGACAGAAGACACTAAAAATACAATACATTACTGCATGCAGCGTCTGTAAATCTCAGGAAAGAAGTAGCCTTAGACATTTATACAGCTAGTCTGGCGACCGAGGGCTGGTGAGTGTGTCAGCGAGCGCCTGGAAAGCGGACAGTTTGTGCTGCTGCTGTAAGGACAGGAAGCATTGAGAGTTTCTGCGGCGGTGGTTGGCCTGAGATAATACCATTGTATAAGCGGGCTGAGCGGCCTCTCCCAGCGCTGGGAGCCCAGAGCCTGGCGTCTGGCTGCCTGGCCCCCAGCCAGGCCGGCCTGGGCTCTGTGGGGAGGGCGGCCGGTTCTCCGGCAGCTCCGCGCACAGCCCGGGCCACACCTCACCTTGCAAAGGAAATCTGGCCAGAGCTCCAGACTTTATGACTTCTTCTTTACGAGTCCCCTCTTTTTTTTTTTTTTTCCACTTCGCCCTGGTAGTGGTATTCACGCTGGGCTCTCAGGGAACTATTTAAAGTCACAAGCAATAAATGAGCTGATGACAGGGTTATTGAGAAAAGTCATACTTTGCTACCCCAAAATGCACATTAAATTCCTCTCACTTTTTAAACAGTGGCAAATTACTATCACCACCACCCACCAAACAGAATAAAAGATTCATTTCAACAGTCAAGTTCTCCAATCTTTTTAATTTTCATCCCCTTTAATTCTACGGGGTTTATTTAAGATATATGTTCTGTTTAAAAGAGACATTGTTCTTAACACACAAAGGAGTTCAAGGATGTGGCATCAGTGTGTTCCCACCCACCATTTGCTCTGATGGTGTTAGATTCTCTGAAAAAAACCATGCAAGTCCCAGTGCAAGTATTGTACTCAATGTATTTTTAAATTATGTGTTTCAGGAATGGTAAATCAAAGATATTTGAAGTTGAATAAAAGCTTTCCCTTTACAAAATCTACATGGAAAAACCCCCACCAACCAACAGATAAAATATAGTCCAGCACAGCCAACATCTGCTACCTTTGTTCCACAGATGCAACATTTTACAGTCCATACAGCTTCCCCAAGGGCACCCTTCATATGCCTTCCACACACACTTTGACACATACACATAAATGCTCATTATGCTGCATTTAAGGATCTCCTAAAGTGTTCTGTTGAAAGACAGCAAATGGAATGATGGTAGGTACAGCTAATAAGTGAGAGTGACAGTATTTGTCCTTTGAAAAAATACCAGATATTTATTAAAATTGATGGAAACTAGTGTAAGTGTAGGAATAGATTTCTACATCAACATTAAATAAATCTATTCCTGTTTTTACATTAGTTAGCATCAAACACATTCTCAAACAAGATGCAGTACTTAATAACTTAATTTTATTATAAAATAAGAAGTACTTCAACAAGTGAATTACCTCTCTCTACTTATTTTATAAAAATATTTTACATAACTCATTATTATTAAACAATACCAGTTTAATTGGTACAGCAGTAATATTTGATACAGCAATAATTCTGTCTAGTAACATAACTGGAATTCACATTTTTGTGTGTTTATCAAGTCAAATCACCACAGCAGCAAGCCTTCAGTTCCTAAACAGCATATGCAAAGGCAGTTTCATATTTAAGGCACTACACTTAACCCAGATCTACAGAAGGGCTGTGTAGAGTAAGAACTTGTCCATAAAAGGTACAATCCATATATTGTGAAGTAGCAAAAGCCCCTCAATTAAAACTCCCTGTTATGGCTCAGTTTAATAACAGTAAACATTTTGAGACAGATCTCAAAAACAATCACTGACACTAACTTTAAACTTAACGTTTTAAAAATATTTTTACTTGTCTCTTGAATTTTGAAGCTCTGGATTTGCATTTGCAAGCTGCTCTTTAACCAAGAAAGTGAGAATACTTTAGGATCACATCATATTTTTTAAGACACGCTACATTCAGAAGGAAAGGCTTCAAAGAAAAACAAAATAACAACTTATTTAAAGCTTTTTTTGAGTAAAACAGTTTGCATATATTCTAGAAGAATATAATAGCAATGAAATTATCTCATATTTCTCAGCCAAACCAATACAGGCACCAAAAAGTGACTCGTTATAAAAGAGGTAAAATTTAAAATAAATTATTTTGTTGCATGTACCAACATATTCAAAATACTTAAAGAGTGATGAATCAACATTAAAAAAAAGATGAGCAATTCTGGACGTTAACTTGACATGTCTTAGAAGTCTAATTTCTGGAGGTGATTTCTCAATTAATGAAAAAATGCTATTGCTAATTTTTGAACAATTGAGAACAAGAAACTAATATACAGGTTTCTCTTGATTCCTCTAAAAGTTGTAGCACTACAGGATTAAGTCCCAAAGGGTTAAATTCTTCCTTGTCTCACCTGTTGTTTCTATACAGTGACAATACAGAAAACCTGGTAGCAGCCTAGACATAACCCTGTAGTAACCCTGCTGTATGCACTTCTCTGATTGTCTCCTGTGGACTGATCCAACAGGTTGTCCAAAGATCCAGTAAATATTTGCATGCACAGAGTAAGGTAGTGGCACTTTCCGTGTAGAGCTGGTAACAAGACACAGCATCTCAGTTTTGTGTCAATAATGAAAAACAAACAGTGGCTGCTAGTGGAGAACATCAACTTTCATGCAACAGCCAGCACTCAGGTACTCATGACCGTGACCTACACACTTTATCACACTTCGATCTGCATTGTGAAAGCAGAGACTACAGTGGAGGCTGCCCGTAGTGTAGCCTTGTGGGGTCTCTGGTCCTAATGGAATCTTGTTGGTGCTCCTTTCTGTGTTTCTTCCTGATCCCTTTTACCACTTTATCTAGACATGGTGGAAACTACATAATGGAAGATGAGATATATCTATGTAATTATTGATCTCAAAAACGTGTGCCAACTCTAAAATTTAGCCTGCAATCCAAGGGCATATGAGGACTGCTCATGTACTTCCATTAGTGGTAGGAGTCTGAGGAATGAGGCATCAAGGGGCACTGTAAACTTAGGCACTGAACAGATTAAAGTGCAATCAAAGTTAATGAAATGCCTGAATACGGCATTTTACCATGTGCACCTATTTTTCTGTCCAGGAAGAATCCTATTTAAACAATAATGGCAATGTTTTCTCTAACTGAGCTCAGGCTCCTGGTCTGCCTTACAGTTCCACCACCCATTCCAAAGAAATTCAGAATAACTTGTGTTTCAGTAAATTATAAGTGACTCAAATAGTAAGAAATGTTTTGCTGAAGGGAAGTAGCTATGTACGAGAGCTTGAAGTAAAATATGGGCTTTGCAGAGTTAAGAACCTATCTAACTAATATGAGATAAAAAAGAATTAAACCCAGGTCTTGCAAATCATAGAATCATAGAATAGAATCATAGAAGGGTTGGGGTTGGAAGGGACCTTAAAGATCATCTAGTCCCAACCCCCCTGCCATCAGCAGGGACACCTTCCACTAGACCAGGTTGCTCAAAGCCTCATCCAGCCTGGCCTTAAACACTTAACTAAAATCTCTTAACTAAGACTTAATGCATTACTGCTATTGATTGCCTGTTCTTCTGCAACCTCCTGAAGAAAGCACTTTGGGCCGCAGTTTCATATTGATCTACTTATATACCACTTTTCAGCAAGGATCCTCATTGCTATATATCTTAATATTAACATTTTAAAACTGTTAAGTCTCGATTTGAAATAAAAGTTAAAGGAAACTGAACTATCAGAGGGAGGTCAGAAAATATCCTTTTCCTTGCCCAACCCTATTTAATTTATGTAAAATGAAGATTTTCATAGTTTGACAAAAAACACAACCTAGGTCAGGCTCAGTGCAAAGACAGCCCAGGTTTGTGAAACTTCAGTGAAACCTTTTTAGTCTTTGGCAAATTTTGGATCTCCACTGGAGCAACTCCAAAAGGCCATTTTATTACAATGGCAACAGAGACTCTTTGTATAGAATTCAAAAAAATGTGAGAGTCAGATTCTGTTCTGTCATCTTCTACAAAATTTATTAAGAGCAGCTTGTCAAAACATGCACAAAGAAAAAAAATCCTCAGCAAAACAGGTAGTTTTCTGAAAGATGAGGACTGGAATGGTGAAAGAAGGAAGGTCCTTTAATAAAAAGAAGCTCTAGTCAAGTAAAAGAACAGGTGTAAAAATAAATGTTTATCTTGAGCTACAGAAGGATTAGAACAATAAGTAGCTGGAATTCTTTCATCTCTGCCCTTTCACCCATACGAGTCTCAGTTAGAGCATTACAGGGTTCAGGTGTGACAGCCTGAGTGATAATTTTAGACCAAAGTGGTCGGCAAGGAATTTTGTGATCAATGTCTTGCGGTGGTTGGTGGCTTCAAGACTGTCAGGAAGTAACACACTACAGAGCAGAAATCAATATTCAGATCTGCAAGTAACAAAGATCACATAGCACTTCATCAGGAACAAAAAACTTCATAGGGCACATGACAGAATGGGATCAGAGCAAAGCTAGGGACCCAAAGCTTTGTTATGTTTTGTGATTACAAACAAGAGGTGGTTTATCAAATGATTTTTAAAATAGTTCTCAAACTGTTTGTGGCTGGACATTAGCGTCCCAACTGTGTCTTTTTTACATGTTCCCAAGGTTTCCCTGGGTTCCCTCCTCTTGTCAGCACTCTTCTCTGCTCCTCCAACCGCCGCCTCCTGTCTTTCTGCTGCCTCCTCACTCATGCCCACGCACTTCTGTAGTGATCTCTGCCCCATATTCTTCTCTAGTACTACTGCCTCTTCCACATCTGTCCGCTAGTAGGTTCAGCTACACCAGCAGAAAGCCCAAGCTAACAAGCCCTCTTGTGGGCTGTTGTGATGGGAGCAAGGAGAGCAGGATGAACGGAAAAATGATCGACCTTCCCTATGTGGGCAGAAAGCAGAACCTTGACAGAACTGGATTTATTTCCAGGCTCTGGAAAGTGGTATACAATAGCAACTGTAGATTTTTCTGATTATTCTGTAGACTCTAATTCATACAGCATAAAATTCCTAGAAATTCCCTTTCTACTCCTAAATTATTTCATACATTTCTTATTCTCTTCCTCTTTTTATAACTCTCGTTTGTCCCTTCACCAACATTAGGGTCTCCCTCATCCTATGCCATCTCCTTTTTTTCCAACTCTTCACATTTTAAGTTGCCTTCCTTTCTGTGGGATGCCAGAAGGAGGAGAAGAATAACATGAGAACAGTCTCTGTCCAATTTACATAGCTCAAAACTAGTTGCAGAAAAGGCCTTTCTTAACCTCTGCTACTCTATTTTGTGGCACACTGAGTAGTGGTGGAGACTCTGACTTCATGTTAGCTTAAAATTTAGTGAAAACTATAAGCAGCTAAAATTCCTTTTTTTTTTTTTGTTAAAAGTATAAGAGGAATAGAGTCATGGTAATTCTCTACCTCCCTCCAAACAACTGAAATTTCAAGTCCTTGTGCCAAATAATACAGCTGCTAGATTATTGCAATTTAGTATTAATTAAACACCAAATCACTACAACATGATTAAAGAACATGTTTTTCTAAATCTTGTCTTCAGAAGACTCATTATATTCTGATTAAATTAAAAAACAAAACCAAAACCCACTACCCATCCACCTCCTCCAAGAGACAGAAACTCAGAGGAAAACTTCCATATAAACTATAAAAGTAGAGTAACATTAAGAAGATCTTAAAGTAGGAGGTATGGGCACTTGGACTGGGGCCTGAGAATGTGCAAAGTGTGACCAATTCCAGTGTGATCACTGTGATGTAATCCAGGAGGAAAATTCCAGTGGCAGATCATTGGAACAGGTTGCCCAGAGACGTGGTGGAGGCCGCATCCCTGAAGATATTCAAGGTCAAGCTTGATGGGACTCTGAGCAACCTGATCTAGTAAAGATGTCCCTGCTCACTGCAGGGGGGTTGGACTAGATGACCTTTAAGGGTCCCTTCCAACCCAACACCTTCTATAATTCTATGAAAATAAAATTGCATGTTCTGTGTCCATTCAAAGATGTGACCTGCAGGATATTTTTTTTCTCTTAATGCTGCAGCCTATCTTGAAAATACAGATGTTTATGAAAATCTTTGTTCAAAACTCAACATCTTATTCCTCAGAAAAAAAACCAAAGCTGCACAAGATCAAGGATACTTAGGAAGAGGCATAGCCCTGAGGTGACTGAATAGCGGCAAAAGCCGTCCTGGAGTCTCAGACCATGACACTGCCCCTCCCCTGCTTTTTGATCTCATGGAAGAGAGGAGATGAGGGAAAGAAACTGAAAAAGAGATGATTTGTAGTATGATGGAAAGGGGGAAAACATGCAGTTCTGCATTGCACTTGGTCATCTTTGGGTCCCTGTGACAGATACCTGGAACTGAGCAGTCCCAGAGAAGATGCTGCTGCTCTAGGAACAGGTGAATTCTGAATGCCAGAGCATGGAGTGGGGCTTGCAGAGTGACTATGCTTCCCAGGAAGCCTGTACCTGGAAAAAGGAACCCACAGTACAATGAAAGATGCACTTGTGCCGATTCACTAATACAGAAGACAAGCTAAATTTGTAAAAGTATATATATAAAAAAATGTACTCCTACCACATTTGGGAAGGACAATATTTTTAGTGGAAAAGTATCCTTTTTAATAAAAATCAAAAGGATGGCACAAAAGCATAACAAGGTAAGTGAAACAAGGGAAATAAACTTTCTTTTAAAATTAAGTGGAATGGCAAGAATGAAAATTCGAATCATGATTTAGGTGAGGAAAAAATATTTGCATGTCTAATGGCAAAAATAATCACTCAGAGGATGCATATTTTCTTCCCTTCAGCACCATTCCTGTGATTCAAGACAACCCTATATACAGACCATATCCTTGCTTAGTGTAAACTGAAATAAACAATATTGAGTTTGTAGCAGATGATGATTTCATTCTATGTGTGCTATATATTTTTATAACCTTTGTGTATCTAAGCTATAGGAGCCATACTACATGCACTTGCTTTCTACTGAACAGTAACCAGCTTTCAAATACCTTATCTGTACAATGAACTCAGGCCAGGGGGAGGCTGACTCACATACTTGCTGATAGACATTGCAGCATTACAATGTAAGGAAATAAAGTAATGCAGGATTAACTGAAATCTTTTTAGAGGCACTACTCCAAGTTTTCTATTGCTCTGAACAGCACCTATAATGTGGCAATGCCAATTTAGTCCTCTCTCACACACTAAATGTACAAGATTCCAGGGGTAACTATTTATTTTTTCACAACATTCACGTTTAGAACTATATGCACTAGTTAACGTGCCAGATATAAACTGCACACCATCCTTTAAGCCTGACTTCAGTTGCGCTGCAGGTAACTCCTTAGGCAACAAAACCCGAATGGATTGCAGATGCCTATCAATTAACACTCATCTCACCCAGTGTATGAACAGGTCACAGCTTACTGCAGTTCATTGCTAGAAATGCTATTTTCAGATCCAAAAGCCCCATGGAGACCATGCACAGCACATTTAATGATTTGGGTATAGATAATGTTTTGTTTGATGTTATGAAACAAATTATAGCAATCATTTTGTCTTAAGATGCTTTTTACAGGTCGAAGGACAGGCTTGTGCAGAGTGGACCTTATTGGTGACATGCCCTTCTTCTAAATCTTTGAAATTAATCCAATAAGTATTTGATTAGGAGTACCAGCTGTATACTTGAAAAAAATATGGCCAACTCAGGACTTCCAGAAAGCTTTAAAATGCATGTATAAAGCAAATTTTCTCTCCTGCTTACACTTCATAGTTTCCAAATGCACTACATTGTAGCACTAAACCCCCTGATTAAAGATAACCGGTAGCTTAATAAAACTTAGTGCTATGAATTTCTTTAATTTTCTTAAACTGCAAAAGTAGTGAGGACAAGCCACCAGGAAGAAGTCTGCCTTAGGAAAGTCCTGTTAAGATCTGATAATACCAAGCTTAGAAAACAACAGTTACTAAATTGTCCCTTGCCTATATTACTGCTTCCTCTGTTGCAACCCAAGGAAGGTGTCAGGCTGGTGTATTTCAGCTGAATCATTAATATATATGGAAGAAAATGGCTACTGCAATGAGACATGAACCCCCGCCCCCCCCTTTTTTTTTTCTGTTCATCAAGTTAAAATAGAAAATAAAAGTTTTTTCAGAAAGACCCAAGTATAACCTCTATAGTTTTGCCCAAATTCTCCTGTAGAGCACAGTCCTCTGAGTTAAGAGTATAGGACAGAGGAAAACAAGCTCAACCACTGTCAGGTTCACTTTGCCATCTATTAGGAATGTAAGGACAATATCTCCTTCTTCTGTGCTGCTAATCAGGGACCTTCAGGGTCAGTTTCCATTCAGAAAAAGAGTACAGGGCCAGGCAATTTCAATTGTGGCTTCAAAGTCAGTAACAACTTGGAAGCCAGGACTCTGGGATTTACAACAACTTTTACCATATCACAAAGAGTGATTTCCCCCTTGGATTTTCATTTATGTCTTATATTTCTTTATGGCATACCTGTAAACTCTTAAAAAGCATTTCTGAAACACGAATATTTTACTGGTGGAATATGCTATATTGTATCAAATTCCAAAAGTCTTTTCATGAAAGAGACTTTTGCTTGCAAATGAGCTCATACAGTAACATTCAGCTGTAAGCTCAAAGACTTTTTGTACCTCTCCAATATTTACACTGAAATAGCAAGCTATGCTACACTATGGAAGTTTTAATTACAGAAGAAATTACGGAACTTATCCAATTTATTTATCAAGAAAGTCTTACTTCGTACCAGAGGGAAAAGTATGGAAATTGAACAAAGATTTTGTGATTTTTAAGTTTCCTAAAATTTGGGATCCTATTCATACTCACTTATCATTATTTTCATGTCTCTTATCCTATAACTGAGTATTAGCACAACCAGCTCCATGACATAGCTGTAGTGGGTGATCATTTTTTTTTCTATATTTAAAATATGGCATTGTAAATTTAAAAGTAATTTTCTTATGGAATTTTTTTTTTTAATCTTCTCACCAAAAATATTTTATTGAGTTCATTGACCTGCTGAAGTTTATTTCAAACTTTCATGTTTCTGACTACATCATTTTCAGGACATGGTCATTACAGTTTTTTCTCTGAGGTCTGGTGAAATTTGAAAATATTTTACTACCCGGCAGCGTGTCTAGTACAAAGGCAATCTTCTACTGGAACATTTATGAAATTTTATTTTTTTTATTTTGGTATTTGTTATCTCCAGTTAATTTACTGCATCCTCAGTAAGTTTGCAGACAACACCAAGCTGGGTGGAAGAGTTGATCTGCTTGAGGGTAGGGAGGCTCTGCAGACAGATCAGGACAGGATGGATCGATGGGCCAAGGCCAGTTGTATGAGTTTCAAAAAGGCCAAATGCTGGGTTCTGCACTTTGGCCACAACAACCCCTTGGCAGCGCAACAGGCTTGAGGAGGAGTGGCTGGGGGGGTGCCCCGCTGAGGGGGGTGGGGATGTTGGTTGACAGCCAGCTGAGCATGAGCCAGCAGTGTGCCCGGGTGGCCAAGAAGGCCAACAGCATCCTGGCCTGTATCAGAAACAGTGTGGCCAGTAGGACCAGGGGAGTTATCTTACCTCTGTACTTGGCCCTGGCCAGGCTGCACCAGGGCAGTGGTGGAGTCCCCATCCCTGGAGGTATTTAAGAGTCATGTAGACATAGCACTTAGGGACATGGTTTAGTTGGGGACTTGATGATCTTAAAGGTCTTTTCCAATATGGGCAATTCTGTGATTCTGTGAACAAAAATCTTATTTATAGGACACACACTCCCCTCCCAGTTTATGCCAAATGATCTTGTATCAAATTTATGTAGAAAAGATGCTCATTTTAAAGAAGCAAGCATGTGGTCCTATATGCTATTTTCATATTCACAGGTATTATTTACAGGAGGTGCTGCTCTGTCTAGGCAAGGATACTTACAGTAGAATTACCCCCACTTGTTTGGATAACCGTCCAACAGTAGCAACCTGTACTAATTTTTGCACAAGTATATACAGAAATTTTGGCACATGTTTAATATGAGCAGGTCTGGTCTTGTATTCTCAGGGCGGCAAGTCTCCAAACAAATCAGTGAACCAGCAATTTGCCTGGCTAAAAAATTGCATTATTTCATTACATTCTTACTTTAACACATAAAGAAGAACTAAAAGTCCACACTCAAAGTTTAGTTCTTATATTCTCAGCTTTTTTATCCAGCTGGACAGATAGCTTGATGTGTCATACAGTACTATCAGCTACTCTCCCAACAATTTTGAGAAAAAAAATGATACCACAAGTCCATAGTCACGAGGCTGCAAGAACCTAATTTCAGTTTTACAAGCAGAACTGTGAGCCTAGCCTTTCTAAGCTGCCATCAAATACAGCTGCAGGAAGAAGACAACAGATCAGCAGCCACCACCCCCAAAAAAATCTTCAGCCTGCTCATACCAAAGTGAGCGTGCTGACATTTTTATGTGGTTGACTAACTTTTCTTTATGGCTACCATAAATTCAGCTTGTTATAATTACTGTCAATAAAATTAATGAAATTACAGGCTGCTCAACAAAAGAAATATCAATCTGTAGCATTTTATTAGGTCAGTAAGACCTTAATTTATCACTGGTACATTTTGTGTAAGTCAGGGATTTGGCTCACGATTTGTAGCTGTTGTAATTTCTTAAAGTTACATTCCAGGATCTTAGAAACATCTCATGTATTGATTCTGCTTGTTTGATCAAGAAAAAGCTTCTCAAATTAAGCAGAACTTCTAAAAGACTTTCTAAAGACTTAGAATACCTTTGGTCCTGAGCCAAATGCAAAAAGAATAGCAGTTTAAAAAACAAAATGCAGCAAATTTTCAGTAACTGTTGATTTGGAAAAGCATCTTAACTACAACCCTTCCTATAAGCGGTTGCAAGGTTTTCCACTTTGAAGCAGCAGGCATAAATCCATATCACTCTAGTTTCCTGTTTACCATAAAACACTATGGAGAATGCTGTACTTTTTTCATTTGTGATACAGTATTTTCTTTTTTATAATTAACCTCAAGTCACATAAAACCCTTTCCAATATTAAGAAAACCCATGAGCAACACACGTTCAAAAACTAGAGCAACAGAACCATGTTTTATCTTCTTCTGTTATGTGAACAAAAAGGTTCCTGGTGATTCCATGATCAACTAATAATGGAAATGATTTACAGATACTTTGACACTGACTGGCTGGTCCTCTGGTGTCAGAATCTAGTTCTTGAGTGCCAGATAACACTGACAATAGGAAACATACTGGAATTTCACTTTTGAAACTTTGTGTGATCTTACTTCCAAAACTATCATCTGGGTTATTTCATAACCTGCTTTCCATTTTCAGCCAAGCCCTAGGCATTGAAGAATTCAAATTTAACTGAAAGCCAATGGGGCTTAGAGTTTATATTATGTGAAACCACAAGCATTACTGTAAAAAAACCCCAACAAAAACCAGTTAAACAAATAGCTCCACAGGTTGTACTGTTTAGTCAGACTTAACAAAAACAATTTATTTACTTTCTAGAATCTTCTGACCTTGCTTTACTAAAAAGCCAATTTTGGCAGGTTATGTCTAATGATCACAAGTTTCTGTCAGCAATCTGGGCTCTCAATGAAACAATCAGCTGCTGTTCACAGGAATGATAAAGACCTAACCCTATTCAGATTTATTTATTTATTATTTATTTTAGTGCTGCAGCTTTCAGCTATCAGCAGAGCAGCATTAGGTTTTTTGGTTTTGACAGGGAAAAAAACAGTGGGTTTTTTTGTTTGTTCTTTTTTTCATCACTGTAGCTTACTCCCATTTCAAGCAGGCTAAACTGGATAGCGCAGACTGCCTACCCTAAAGTTCTATACTGATGCAGATATAATGATGGAAGGAAATGGGAGAGTATTTGGTGAAGATGTGAGAGCTTTCTTGCTTCAACATAAGTATCTCAGAATCAGTGATTGCGGAAACTAGTTCCTTGTCATACAACTGAACTGTAAAGAGATATTTTTTCTCAGTTGTACCTGGAGTTATACAAGGCCTGTGGAAACCCTCTTATTCAATTAAGCAACAGAAAAATAGGAATTTAAACCATCAAAAACCAATATGGATGAAAATGTTTAATAGCATTTTTCACAACACATAACAAGCTGAAGTGTAGTATCACATGCCATTCAGCAATTTATGCTAAAAATCTAGATACATAAGTTATTAAGTCATTTAAGCACTGAAACAGAAGTGAGACTGATTTAGACGGGTTTGAAGAGAGGAGATTGGGTTAGAATTCTGTCACCCATTTGGAGGGTGCAAATACAAGAGTTCCACTACATATACCGGTTTTTGCAGACTGGCAACGTAAGTCTGTTCTTTATGGCTAGAAAATAAGAGTCCACCTCCTTTTTGTGTTGTTAACACACCCCAGGAAATGAATTATGTCTACTTTCTGTTAGACACATCATTTAGCTAAGGATGAGCCTGTTCTTTTCCAGACCCATACCTTCAAGATTAGAAGACAAGTTTCTTTTTCTCAGTTAGCAACACTGGACACCATCTTCAAGTAGTACTTCAGCTCATAACACTCCCTTTTCAGACCAGTCACAAACATAATGAAGGTTAAGAAAGCAAAGCAGATAAGGTAGGGACTTAAAAAATTTACACTGAATTTTGTGGGGGTTGGCATTGCAAGCATCCCTTTTAGTAATAAACTAGAACAAGGTGCTTATTTCTATAGTGTTTACATGTTTTCCAGGTTAACTTAAAGACAGTCAATTAAAAATATTAAAGGATCTCCTAACCTAGCTGTATGCAAAATTACCTGCTGTAGGACAAGATACTTGCCCTATCCAGCAAATAAGGAAACTTGACAATAGACCAAGGTTCTTTGAATGCAATTAGACCTGTTCCCATTTAGAAGAATCTCCCATAATGACACATTTATTTCTTTCTATATGGGTTTTTTCTCCTGATAAGTATTTGCAGGTTCAATCTCGATAAACAGCAACTAAACTGATATCCTAGGAATTAACTTCAAGCAAAATTATGACAGTCTTTAAGAGAGAAAACCTACTCTGGAAAGGAAATCCCTCCTAGCTCTACAAAACTGATTAAGGACCACCAGTGTCCTACCTAACCACAACAGCAGCCATGACTGGAGTTGACACTGTAGTCAGGGCTTCATAAAAGAAATACAGGAAAACTTACTTATAAATACAAGGACAACACTTTTTCAAGTAGTTAAAATAGAAAGATTAATACATTAGAGTAAAATATCTGATTTTGTACCATGAAAATCACTTATCTGAACAAATAATCTCAGAGACTTCTCATATGAGGAGCTAACCTAAGGTGAGGACCAGAGGACCCATGAAGAGCAAGCCATAACTTCTCCCATGACTAATTGCCTCTCAGCTACAGAAAAGCAAATTCTCCACTTTTTGCTTTGGAATGTTAGCGGAGTGTTAACATTTCAGCTCCCAGGAAATGTTAAAGTTGGCCGTCTTGTTTTTCAATGTTCCTCAGTACCTGCTCCCAGTGAAACACATTTTAAGGCTCTAAGAAAAGGACTTTTCTAAGGTGTTGACTTTACATCTTGAGAGTTTATCAAGCAAGATCACATTAAAGAGTGCTAGGTTACGTCCTCAGATGATTATTTAATTTAGAACAATGAGGCTGTGTTTGGAAATTATACCTGTCACTTTAAAATATGCCTCCTCCTGGTTGAACACTGATTCATGGCACAAGACCCAGTTTCAAAATTACGTCAAAATGAAAGCAGTGCTTTATAAATGACAGGTCAACTGAACCTGAGTGATTTTAGTGAAAAATAGTTATTTGTAATTGTCATCAAAACTTGTTGGTTTTATATATGTATTTTTTAAGAGAAAACAAAGCTCTTACGAGGTGTTTTCTTCCTGTGAAGGAAAAACAACACTTTCATGTGAAAATCACTTTGCAGTAAGTTAGAAAAAATGTGAAAAACAGTGAAATCACACAGGAATTTTATTCAAGAATATATCTTGTCATAAGGTGTCAGCACCTAGTAGACCTGGTGAGAGGCCAAGTGAGAGAACTACTACAAATACAAAATAAAGAATTTTTATTCCAAAAAGTTTAAAGTTTAGTAGGTAATAATCGCTTTTTAAATTAGTCTTCTGTTTTCATCCAGGACTCTTGTGTGAACACTATGATGTAGCTGTTTTGCTCATCACTTCTAAAGATATGAAGATCCATTAATATTTTGACCTGTACTGCAAAACTGTATTTTGCAGTTGTGCTGCAAATTCCACTGAACTATACTGGGGGTAGACGAAATAAATCTTAACTTTACATCCTTCTATGTATTTTTCACTGTTTACAGAAAACACACAGTTGTTTTCAAAGTTCAGATTCTTATATGCCAAGAAGAACATGTATTATGTAATACAGATTTTCATCAGGGCAATTACCATGCTGGTAGTATGCCCTTTTCTAAGAACCTTGCTTCTGAAGACTTGTGTACTGGGTTGCTGAAGCTGGTTCTCTGAAGGTTCAGACTGAGGCCCAAATGAGGCCTGAGCTGAGTGGAGGAAGATTCCTAACCTTCATTTTCACCTTAATTATTCTATGGATGTCAGGCCTATAGAGGAAGGCAAATTAAACCCAATTGTTACATCTGAAATAGCTCTCTCTCACTTATTGAGTTACTTTAGCAATGTCGTTTCAGAGGAAAGGTCTGTGTTATCACAGCATTTCATTAACAGACCCAAAATCATAAGCAGCCTCAAGTAGGAAGGAGATAGTGATCATATTCCTGCAGGACTAAAATGGCACCTTTCTATAAGTCACCCAATAAGCAACTGATGTTCCCACCAAACCAAAGTACTTCCAAGCTATTATTAGCTTCCACTAACTAGTATGATGTTAGGCATTTTCAGTACACCACATATTAAGAATTTGGATCAAATGAACTTTATAAGCAGAAATGTCAATTGGATAATAACTTTAGTCTTGAAAGACACAATGCTAAATATCAGTTTTCTGGAGTAAATCCAGATCTGAAACCAAAAAGTTTATTGCAGTGGGTCAGAGTAGCAGCATAAAGTCATGCTATATTTTTTTTACTAGCAGAAACCTGCTGTGGGAAAAAAATACTTCTCAACCCAACTGTTTAAAACAGGACAAGGGCAGACAAAATATGCTATGCTGAGATGACACATCTACTGTACATCCTCTGGCAAGCAGGCCCCAATATTCTAGACAACACATAAACAAGTGTCTTTTTACAGAGGGACAGAGTGGCTCCAGGTCCAAATCATAGCTTTCAATAACAAAGCAGGGAAGTGAAAACTCCAGTTTATTTACAAAGCATACGTGCTACAAATGACAGAGATAAAAGCCTTTCTGAGAAGAAATTCAAGGAACGTATTAGTTTGTAGCCTTACAGTACTCCTGATATGCATTAAAAGTAGAGATAAATGTGTGTCAAACCATTTGTGCAACTATGGCAAAAGGTAATTTGAAATCTTATCAACAATTACTCTTAAAATTTAGAGTAATTAAAGAATACCTATATCTATCTTGAGAAAGTGAAAGCTGTTCTAGGGACTACAATCCCAGCTTTTGAAAGAAAGAAATCAAAAAGTTTTTCTTGGCTCAATGTTTTTATGGGTGCAAAAACAACATTAAAGTCAACAGGAGTTTCAGGAGGAGAATGGACTTTGCAACAGGAAAGAGAAAGTGACAGAGGAGAGTAGAAGGAAAAAATCAGATGGTCTTGCATAGTTTGCACCTTCTAAAACTTTTTTTGTGCAATTTTGTCATCTTGTTAGGTTCTTTTTATCCCTTCTTAGCACATAAATTACACTGATTTAATTTTTCAAGTGGCTTTTTTTTTCTAGAAGTACCTTATAATTAAAAAAAAAAAAAACAACTCAGCAAAATCCCACAATGTGTTTTATAGGTGTTCATACTAGATTATAATACTTTCTAACTTTATAATCTATAAGAAAATTTAGAGTCTGAAACTATCTTTGCTATAATATTTGTTTTTCCTGACAGCAGAAGTAGGACATGTATAAAGTTACTTAAATTTTTGATGTCTTTCAGAGCACTTACCTGCACCACAAGGAGACCAGTCTGACACCAATTCATACATACCAACAGGATTTAAAACACTGGCAGCAGATGTCTCTTAATAGAGTACATCCAATAGCCACTTTCTTTACCAAACACTTATGGCACGCTGTTTATACAAGAATGCTTTTACAACCATAGTTATATTCCTAAAACAATACGGAAGCCACCAAGCCCCAGTTTTCAGCAGCTTAGGATCTGGCTTTAGCAGATTTGACCTGGCTTCTTTCTTGTTACCAAGGCCCTGTGGAAAGCAGCTGGATGTGCTGCTAAGAGAGAATTTCATGGTGTCCTTGGAAATAGAGCCTGTGTCTGGCTACATGGAAGCTGAATTTACTTATCCACTCTCCCCAGCTATAACAGAAGGGACAATAAACAAAATCCTCTCTTCCCTAGATACTACATTTTCTCTGTGGAAGGCAGAAAGGATCACGGCTGAACGGCCGGGTCAGACTCACCCTCCCGGGGCACCTCCTTCTGGAAGCTTCTGCACAAGTCTTCCCTTGCTCTTCTTCACAGGCACCAGTTGCACGACCAGCCTCACCCGCTTCATCATGCTCATAGTCTCATCCATCCTGAGCGAACTCCGTTCGAATCCAGAAAAACAACATAAATGTGCCAAAACTTTCCATCTTGGGGAGAGCGACTGAATCTCTCCTGTCAGCACGCAGGTGCTGAGGGCAGCTCCCTCCTCTCCCCTCCCAGCCAGGGTCGGGCTCCCCTCTCTCCAGCACCCCACCATTGCTTCCTTTTGGGACCAGTCTTCATCCTCCATTTTCTTTGCCTCTTTTTCCCCCAACGCAGACCCTTTCAGAGAGCCTTTACTCAGAGGAGCCTCTCAGTGGCCCAGCCACCAGCGGGTGCGGAGGGAGGAAGGAGGAACCAGCCATGCCAGCTGAGGCACTCCCAGGCGTCCACTGGACCCTGCTGCCTGCCGCGCCCTCCAAAATGCAGCCCAAACGGAAAGCAGGCAGGACTAGCTGCTCTAGCTCACCTCAGGGGTCTTGGCCGTTAAAAACCAGACCAAAACACCCCTTTGCTAGAAAACAAAATCTGAGCGGATGGCGCTGCACGCTGCCTGTCCGTCACCAGAGGCCCAGCTGCCGCTTGCGAACACGAGCAGAGCAGGAAAGGCTCCTTTCTCTATCCCAGCGCATCAAAGTGTGCAGCCTGACTAAAAGTTACGCTGCCATAGAAGAGAAGTGAACACTAATACCCAGGAAGGGTTGGATGTGCCTGAGTTCTGTGCTTAAATCTGGGATTTGACCTTTTTTTTTTTTTTTTCCACATGCCTTCCTCCAAATTTACCATTTGAATACAAAATTGATCTTGTGGGAAGTTTCTAATTCAATTTTGTTATAAAAAATCACATTAAGATTGGTACCTAAAAATTGGGCACAGAGAGCCCTTTTTTCTTATAAGTATTCCATTGGAGGAAAAAACCAGCAACAGAATTTCCTGAGATTTTCTCTACAATTATAAAAAGAAAAAGGATATAAAGTTTATTTTATTTTACACTTGGCTTTCAGTTAACAAAGGCACAACATAGCATAAATCCTTCTGGATATTATGTGTAATATATTACCTTATTTTTGGACAATTGCAGATTGACTGCAGCTGTTTTATAGGAAACTATGTTTTAAAAAGCTAATTATATTTCAAGTATTCCAAGGGAAGTGGCCAGGAGAGAGCAAAAATGGCAAGGATATTCATCAGACACTGGCAGGAGCAAAAGCATGTTGTGATTGGGATTTTAACACATTTCAGAAGCCTGCTGCCTGAGATAGTTTTGTGATTACGTACCCACTCATCTATTTCCCCTCAGTGTTTATGTTGGAAGGATGGCACGGTATTTTGAAAGAAATGAAGAAAAAAAGGAGTTTGCAGAGGAAACTGTAGCAACTGGTCCTGATATGGAGTAATTTAACACTGAAACATATAAGCAAAACACACAAGTAAAATATTAAAAAAATGAATGTGCAATACTAGTGGTTTAGTTCTTTCAAAGTAGATTGTGTATAATTATTGTCCTTAAGGTAGGGTGAGTCTTCCTCTTGACTCTAATAGACCCTGTATTACACCATATGTGTAGATTGTCCTGGATGTTTTGGGAGGATTAAATTTGCTTTGCTTTGTAAGGAGAACAGCATATTCCCTTCAAACCAGAGGCCAAGTCTGGTTGCCACTGTAAATATAAATGTAGGCATAGGTGTGGGCATTGCCTCTACTGGCATTTTCCCCCTTCTTTCCAGTTGCATTATGGAAAGCACATATCTATTGTGCTCCCTGTATTTATTCTGATACTGGCAAGCCCTTTGGTCATCACTCAGCTGAAGTGTGAAAAAAAGCATCAGAGTTTTTGTGACTTCTTGAAAGAGGTATAATTTTCTAAAAAAAAAAAAAAAAAAAAGAAGGAAAAAAAGAAAAAGATTTGGGGGCTGTGAGTTATTTAAATAAATAGAATCTTACTGAAGCCTCTACACGGGTTTCATACATGCTTCAGGAATTCAGAAACCCCATAAAATCACAATTCTTTTTTTCCTTTAGCCATAATAAAATTGAACTAAAAGGAAGACAAAAAAACTTCTACCTGCAGAAATTGTTGTCATTTTAAAAGAAAAACAAAGAACTGTCTTATGACTTACCCTCTTTCTGGGTGAACTAATTTTCTGTAGCATGACAAGATTTCCCCACTGACTATCAAAAACATTGGTCTTCTTTCAAACAGCGGAACACTAAATTTGCTAATAAACAGATTGATTTCTAATGTACAAGATTTTTTAAAAATATGAGAAACAAAACAAAACACTGAGGTCTTCAATTAATGAAGAGGAATTGTGGCAGACAAAGTATTGAGTCAACATCCTTTGACTCTATCCTCGTAGGTTATGCACAGACACGGTAACAGAGAAGTTGAAGACTTACCTAATGTAAGGAAGACTTAAAGTGAGCATGAAGTCTCTCAAAGCATCTGAAATATTGTTTATATTGCTCCAGTTCACATTGGAACTTAGTTCTACTCCTACCTAGGACAACAGTCATAATATCATGCTGACAACAGTCATAATATCATCCTAACAACAGATTAACCACAAACAAGGATATAACCCCAAGTATTACAAGTATTATCACTGCCTGCTGTTAAGACCAAAGCCTTAAGGATAAATGCACATTTTAGATAAGGGACAGGATTAAGAAAAACATCTTACTTTTGTACAAACCTGAAATACTTAGGAAATATGACAATATATGTCTTTGTGAGTTAGGTTAAAATATTTATCACTAGTAGGTGTGACACAGTTCAAAAGAAGGCAGAGGAAAGAGGCTATCCAATTGTCATAGGATTCCAAAGAGGTCACGGGTTGATTTGGATTACAATTGTAGTGATTCTCCCAGAAAATGCTGTAGTTCAGCTGAAAGTAAAAAAGGGAAATTATACAGATGCATGAACTCCTGCAGTAAAAGACAGGGAAAAGTCCCTGTGTCAAAAGATACTCTAATAAATAGTTCCTGAAAGAAACCGAGGTCGGCATTCTGCAAGGTGACTTATTTTCAGCTACTCACAACACTATGCTATAAATTTAAATTTTAGAGGTCCGAACAAGATCTCACAACCATTACTGTTACTCCACTGACTCAGAGTTAACAGCTTTCTTGAACTGGTACATGTGAGTCAAAATCATGTTTGAAAGCAATTGTCCTTGCCCAAAGCTGAAAATAAGTTCTACTGTAAAACAAATGTCATTACGTCTCTGCAGGAAGGAACACATCCAGAATGATCATGAAGTCGGTTGTAATCAATGACCTTTTCCGAAATGCCTTGAACTCTTTCTTTTGTTGATGGGACTTTCTAAAAGTATACTGGGAGCCATAGGTTTCTGGCTTGTACCCATTTTAAACATTGCTTATCGCACAGTGCTACAATTTGTTATCAGATGACCCTGCGCTCATATACAAACACAACCACTATCAGGCACAGACAGGCTATAATCTGGCAATAACTTTAAAAACCAGAAACAAACACAATGTGTCGGGAATATTAATAAACTCAAGGAGTTCTGGCACAGAATAAGACTACTAATAAGTATTTAGAGGGAAGTACAGTAAGACATGATAAAAGTCTACATTAATTTCAGTCGTATTCCCTATGACATAAACTGTCCTAAATAGCTAGCATCACCCAAAGTGCTCTCTTTAGAGCAGTTCAAAATCCTTTTGCTGTATCTAGCTTTTGCAAATGTGATAATTACCTTGCTTTATAGGATTCTATTGTGTCTAATCAGTTAATCCACAGATGTTTGTACAAAACCAGTCATTTAATTATAAAAATTATTCTTGCTTTGGAATTAAGGTCTTACAAGCAAGACTATTCCTTTAGCAGATGCCATACAAGCATACCTTACAGGATAAATTTATCAAATTTCAGAATTCTTCAGTACCTGTAACAGAAGCCAGATTTTTTACAAGCACTCCCATACAGCAAGGTATGTGAAGTAGTCTCATTCAGCAACTACCAACAACCACCATGGTTCATAATGTGTTTTAGGTTCACAATCTCTCATAAGACCGCTTTCTCAAAAATTGCACTTCATTGTACTAACCTTCAATAGAAAGTCAGTGCATCATTGTATGTTTATTCTAAAACGGGGATTAGTTCCCTGCCTCATGAGAATATAATGAAAATAAAATCTAGGAAAGACTATGCAGCTAGCAGATACTTTAGGGATGGGTACTGTATAACCAGATGGGTGGATAAGAGCAGACTTTTCACTAACTAAACAAATTGCCTGTATCAAGGACACTCATCTATACTATTCGTTGAAAGCTGTGCATGACATTTTCAGGGGCATAGCATGCGAAACACTAAGGCCATAAAATTCTACTTTAAGCTTATGTTGTAATATTTTTTGTGAAGAACAATTTATTTGCCTAGATGAAAGTTCATCTTCTTTGGCCAGTGCATGGGCAGACTTGAAATCCTCATTTTTCATTCCTTTCTACCCATTAATCTGGCACAAACCAGGAGGAGGACCAAGCACACAGTCTCTCTTCTCATACTGTATCCAACCTTGGAATCCAGAGTTCACAATGCAACCGCACAGCTAAAAGTCACAACTGGAAACAACTGGAAACTAGAGCAGGGCACAGTGATTGGACGGATATTTTCAATACCTTGTCTGAACAGATAGTACATATATTTTCTTTTTATATTACTCTTTAGATTGTTTTAAAATATTATCATATTCTCTCTCCCTCCTTTTTTGAATCAAACCTTGCAACACATTCATTTTATATTACCAAAATCCAAATCCAGAAACTTTGGTCATCAAATGTGTGTGGCATTAGTAAGAATCAATTAGGAATTATGCTTACCAAGTGTGGAAATACATGAGATTCCATTTAAATGGTGCTTGTTCTTTCTAACCTTATCCCTCAAGCTGATGCAAGAGTTCCTGGAAAACTTCAAGCTTTGACATTTTAGAGATAGGCTTACTTAAGAGAG
Organism: Antrostomus carolinensis; assembly: GCF_000700745.2. Classification (NCBI taxonomy): domain Eukaryota; kingdom Metazoa; phylum Chordata; class Aves; order Caprimulgiformes; family Caprimulgidae; genus Antrostomus; species Antrostomus carolinensis. The sequence continues at coordinate 6,351 of NW_010302912.1, read as the reverse complement.
CATGGAAGATTTTAAGCCACTCAGTACCATTTTTCTGTGATATGTGAGGCACATTCCTTTTTTTTTAAAGATCTCAGTAGTTTATTTGCAAAATTGGTTGAAAAGAATCAACTCAGAGAAGAGTTTGATTTTAGAGAATCCAATCTCTAGATGGACCATTCATCTAGGTGTGTTAATACAGATGCTTTTCTCTCATCATTACCATGATGTCACTGATTACAATATTCCAACTGACTAATCAGGAAGGAGGCTATGCCTAAACTGGATGAGGTTATGACTCTAAAGTTATCTTTTTCTGCTAAGGAAAGATTGGTTAGGGAACTCCCACTCAGGAATTCTTTCTTTTGCCAACTGAAGGGAGGTTGAGGTGCCAGTTCAGTCTGCTTTATCACATACATTGGTAGATTGCACCCGTGCTTGTGCTGTGAAATAAATCCACTCATTGTCTCTTATTACCTTGTAATAGTTGTATTTTAACAGCATCCACAAGTCTCACAGCACCTTTACAAATATGGGAAAATACAGTTCTTCCCTAGATATATCTGTTATCTAGTACTATCAAAATGTGACATAGAGAAAGAAGGTAGAGAGCGATAGAATCCCATTTACGTGTATGTAGGTGTGTGTGTATGCAGACATATAGTTTTTATTAAAATTAACATGACTAAACTTAAGCATTCAAAATTACAAAGACCAAAAAATAAATTTAATTCAAAATAATTATTCAAGTTTGCACAGAATGGATCTGGTCAGTTTAAGTCAGTAGAATTTTTTTTTTTTTGACATCACTACAGTCATATGAGCTATAAAGGCTCATGGTACTGCACTTTTTAGTTCCTATGAAAGCATCAGGGGAAAATAGTGTAATAAGTGGAGGATTCTATTGTTGCATTGGAGGTGCAATTACATTTTGGATTTTGATGCACCACCTTCATTTCTTCTACGTACCAAACTTCTGTAATATTCTTTTAAAGAGTTTAAATCAAAGAGACATATTCCTAAACTGACCTAAACTGACACAGGGCTGTTAAAGTTATTGCAATGTTGACTTCAACATCTGGAGAGATGGATTCTCAGATTGCAGAAAAGTGAACCTAAAAGAAACAGGAAAGTTTTCCTTTCCCCTTTTTTTCTTTTTCTTTTTTAAATTATTTTATTTATTTCAAATAATGTATCTAAAAGAAAAAAATATGTATCAGTGGGAAATTACTGAGTGATCTGCAGATGATAGTTTGTAAATGTAAAGGTAATAGGATATTTCCATTTACAGAATTGAAATGCATTCCAAGTGGCACAGCCAGTACAGTGTCAAGTTTTTTGCAGCGATAAGGCTAGAGGCAGGAAGCCATGAGAGGTCAGGAAGGAAGCACTATCAGGCCTGAGAGAGGACCCAACAGCAAAGGGAGCAGCAGAGCCTCTTGTATTTAGGCTATGTAGCAACTGCACTATTTTCCAAAGATAAACAGCTACAAGTGTGAAATCCCAGCTACTGTCCCATTAGACTTACTGAGGAAAAAAAAAATTAAAAATCCTTGTTTGGTGTGTTTGCCTTTTGCTTCTAACAGCTTTGTAAGGGGAAGAGGGAAGGAGGGGAAGGCAACAGGGGAAAGTACTATTTCGCATAAACATTTTTTCTGAGATGCAGACCAGTTTGTTTATAGCAATTCAGTTTGACCCTGGGCACACCAAAGGAAATGGCTTTAATACTGGTTTTGATCCATCATACCAGAGCTAAATCCAAGTGGTTTAGTTTGCACTGGTATGTTTCCAAACATCACCTGCTTCCCAATATACTGCCTGATGGGAAAAAGGTCAGAGCAAGCTAAGGAGAAAGGGAAGGCTTGTGAAAGAGCCACATACAGTTACAAATCCAGGGTTGTTGCTCTGTATTACACCACCAAAGGTTTTCAAAGTAGGTTAGGGAGTCCAGCTAAACTGGGCTGACAAGTGGTTTTCCCATCCCATGAAATGAGCGGATCTAAATTTTCTCCCTGTTCCACCTTGTGATGAAATAAAGACTTTTTACATTTTTCCTTTGAAAATGAGAGAGAGACAAACAGCAGGAGAGCCACTTGCCTGCTACGTTGTTCATTCACTTGCTATTTTACCTATTGAGGTTGAAGTTTTTGCTCTGTTCTTCACCTATATTTGGGAAGGGAAGGTGTTGGAAAGAACCTGGCAATCTGACTTTTGGTAGTTTTGAGATGTTATCTCTAAAAAACTCCTGATGCTGAAAGAGATCATCTTAGAGTAGGTGATACCTGATAGGACAGCCATGAAGGAGAGGGCAGATCCACTTCAAAGCCAGTAATCCTGATGCTGAATCAGACAGTGCTAAGATTTTGTCTCAGATCTCATTTGTTCTTACTGTCTTGTTCAGGGGATACGAAGTATCCTAGAGTGGACTAGTGTCTTTCTTTGTCCCACCATGAATTTTATAGGATTTCTCATGTTCCTCTGATTTTAAAAACCAATTTTTTTTTTTTAAAGGATGCTCTGTCCCAATATTCCCCACTAGCACTAGATTTAACTGTTCATCCTTAAAGGCAGTTAATGTAAAAATATATGGCCACATCCTAGTGGTGGTGTGACTTTCAGACACAGAAAGACTTAAATTTTGTTGCTACTATTTTTTGCTTGTATAGTTAAATGTAAGCCAAAAAATTTACTATTGTACTAGGCCATCTAAAACATAAAGGGTGTAAGCCAGTGCCCACTGCCTTTAAGGAAAGCAGGATACAAAAAAACAGTACCAGCTCCAAAAAACTGTCTAAAAATACAATTACTCACAACAGCAAACTTGTGCACATGCTTTGGGATCTGGTCCCGATTAGGTGCAGAGAAACTCATTTCCAGTTAACTGGTGAGATTGCTCAACTGCAGTCTTTTAAGTTACAAAATAACAGCCAAGAAGCTTATCCAATCTACAGCAAAGCTGAGACCTATAGATCGGTTATTTCAATTTTTTTCCTATAGGAAAAGCAGTGTCAGCAGCAAAGAGAAAAGCAAAGAACATAACCTGACTCCTTAATTTATATGCATATACTGTATATATTTATTTTTTTCCCCAACCATAGGACTATCATTAGTTTCCTGTTTTTTGGGGCCTCTTCTGGAGCAACTCAAATGAAGCCCTTCCATGAGTAAGAGATTAATTAAAAGGAAATATGGAAACAGCTGAACTTTTCAATAAGACCATGTAGGGTCCTAACCTTCTTGAGTAGGCTGCATACTTCGGGAAATTTGCTTCTTCCATTAAATCCAGCAGCCTTTTCATAGACTGCTGGATTGATTGTTCATTGTCAATCTAGTTTTCAAAGCAGTGCAATGCAGGGAAAGGAAAATAGCTTTTTTTGAGGAGGTTACAACTGAGAAAAAGTAGAGAACACAAGTCAAACAGCATGCAGAGAGAAAGATTTTGTTGCATATGCTTCCTTTTGGTAGGTTTTGGTAATTTTTTGGACAGCAGCTGCTTATTGTTATTTTCACTAAGATTTCACTGGTAGCACTAAATTTGATAAATTATTTGAAAAAGTGTTTGGATTAAAAAAACCCTTTAACTTGGAAGAGATTTCTAAAGATTGGAGCAAAATGACAGAAAGAAGGTACCATTGAGACATGTAATAGATGGCAGGTGTGAAGTTGGAATGCACTGGTGGAGGTAAAGGGGGTATCCCTGCTGTGATGCCTGTGAAGTGTGCAAGTGTGCCTGCCCATCCAACAATGACTATTGGTGAGGTACCAAAACTATGACTGATGACATAAAGCATAATTGCTTGTTTGCCTTGTCTCCCATACCTTGATACTCTGCATTCTTTCAGACAGAGGCTCTCTTTTATTATGTTTATATAACTCAGCAATATAAATAAGAAAATATTTTTAAAAAAGAGGTATATGCTTTTAGAATTCATATCTATCATTGAAATAATAAACTGGAATAGCAAAAAGATCCAAGAGGTGGACGAGGAAAACAATTTTAGCTATCATTTTTTGAGTTATGGGGAAGAGATTAGAGGCAATATAAATGACTTTTTTATTTCAGGAGTGTAGCTAACATTCAATATTCGATGCATTTTTAAAGCCTCAGCTCACAAATCTCAGATATTATTATTATTTTAAAAGTTTTCAAAACTCCCAGCTGCTGAGTAGAACAAAAATATGAATTTGAACAGCTCAGAAACCTGAATAACATAAACTTGACAATTTGTTATTTGTGAAGTTTCATTAATGCAAATCCATTTTCTTGACCTAGGAGGTGGAAGATCCTGTCTCATGTTTTGAATACACCAGACCACCAGTATTTTCTTTTTTTGAAGCAGCACCTGACTTTCAGAAAATGAAGCCAGATCAGAAACCTCCAAGTTCAAGAGGGTTTGGATGGAGAGATTTTCCTCCAAATAATAATTATATTATGAAGGAGGGACCCAAAATAGGAAAACTGATGATATCTGAACGAGAAATGTGAAGTGAATAGACCTTCATCCGGCAAGAAATATGAATACTGTGATAGCACCCTAAATAGTGGGTTTGGTCTGTGCAAAAACTGAACTTAAGATAAAACTTAAATTCTGTCAAAACTTGAACTTTCCAGTGGAGGAAGAGGCCTGGGCATTTCTTAGTGTGCATGAATGTGTTTGTTCACATGCCTGGTCAAAACATGGAAGATAAATTCCTTTCTGAGTCCCTTCTCAGGCTGAAACATTTTGTCTTTGGATGCTTTCTCTGTCCAGTTAGAAAGCATAACTATGTTTAATCAGAGAAAGTCCTGAGCAGTTCAATCAGAACATAAAGAAAAACTCAAGAAGATTGAAAATGCATCTCAAACACTGTGTAATTTCAACACTTTTGAGAGTCAAAGCTTATTTTTTTCCTGCTGGAAAAAGCTGAAAAGAAGTTCACTTTTGTAAAAATATATTACCTACTTGAGTTGCCAAGGTCAGTGAGACCTCTCCTGGGTTGAATAACTATCACTGGGGCAAAAGAACCAGACTGGGACGTAGTTTTAACTTGTGAACTACTTTTTAGGTTGCTGAACACACTAGGGAGGAGCATGTATAGAGCTAAATTCTACATGTTTTATAATTATGTGATTCCATTACCTTAACCGTGTGTGTACAGAAATAACAGAGAGAGTAATTTGGTTCAGGATATGACACTTGTTTAAAAGTAATTCTTTGTCACTGCCATTAACAACAAACTTGTGCAACATTATTATGTGGTACTACCATAATGGGCGAGTTATTGGAGCCTGACAAAATCTGGCCCGATTTTATATCAGGTTTTGAGCAAAACTAGGACAATTTCTGGCACAACCCAGAGATTTTTATTAAATTGGAACTGATGCAAAATTGGGTTGGTCCACCTAAAGCTCACACTGAATTTTTACACTTACTTGAACTTGAACATCAAAGTGAAGTTTAAGAGTGAGCCAAAATAAACTGAAAGTGTATCCACAAATCCTGCAAGTCAGCTAACAAGGCTTTTGAAAAGCTGTGCCAGCTGTCATTTGTGATGCATACAACTCTTCAAATACATAGCAGTAATATAAAGTTACTACTAATATATCATTAAAAGAATGACATTTTGTTTACAATAAGTGTTATGTTCAAAGGCATCAGGTCTAGCCTTATTTTTCTTTCTTTAAATTAAATATAACTGCTTTACCTGCCCTCTACAGGTATTTTTCTCCATGTGCAGGTAGCAGAGCCCTAGAGATAGAGGCATATTCTGTACAAATCTAGTTGATGTCTAATTCGCCAAGCAGACAGTTCTTCTCAGTAATGTGGTCCACAAACACATCCTTTTTGCTTTCCAAGTAGACAGTTGAAAGATATTTTTCATAAGATTACACCCAGCAACAGGTGCTTTAGGACATGCACCATAATATCTGATCAAAAATGGCATAGTGAAATGAAATTCAAATGACCTAGCTGGAGGGCAAACAAGCTGACCTTGTTAAAAAGGAACAACTACTACGCTGTTTGGAGGATACTTTAGAAAGAGCTTAATAAAGAAGTTTATGTAAATGGAGTAAGTTTCATTGCATAAAGTCATTAATCCAATGACTAAGTACTATGGGCTCTTCCCTGCTGTTCTCATTCTTGTCTGTCTTTCTAAAAGTCAAACAAACACTGATTTTCATGGTTTGAATCATAGATATTGGATTTATTTTGTAAAAAAACATTTTCAGAGCAGATACAACTATTTACCTGCTCCGTCTTGTGTGCTGTTACAGAAATTGTTTGAAAAACATGCCTTACTTCACTTGTGGAACCAGAAGAAATCTCAACTAAAAATGTAATTTTAAAAAATCCGAACAGCTGGATTAAGTATTATTATATATTATATTAT
>NW_010302911.1:15983-18714 GCF_000700745.2 Antrostomus carolinensis | reverse complement strand
TCCCTTCCGATCCCTAGCATTCTGTGATTCTATGTCTCTCTATTTTGATGCAGCATTAGGAAACAAGCTAGCAATTTATTAGTAAGAATAAGAGGAATAAGAATCACATATTTTATTTAATGAACTATTCAAATGCCATTTGATCAATATATAAAATTTATCACAGATGAAAATCAATAGCTACATTTCAGTGCTTAACCTACAGTCTTGAAAAAATAAAAATAACTGTATTAAAATATATATTAAAAATACACTGATTTAAACACCTGCTTTTTCAACAACAGTCAGAAAGTAAAGCTTATGGCTTTATATACTTCTGTATTTCAAAGAACCTATTAAAAATGACACAATACACGCATTCAGTTTCCTTGGACCTTTAAAAATACTGAAACTTTAAATATTCCCTTTTTTATCTGTCCTAGTTTGAATTAAATGATACAACTCCATTTTTATGTTATGAATTATCTATAATTATGTAGTATGACAACAAGAACAACAACAGTGCCTGTTCCTAAGTCTTCAAGAATAGAGGCCATATTAAATGGTTATGTGATCTAGCAAAATTGAGGAAATCTTATAATAAATTCTGTGAAGCAGAACAGACTTCTGGATTTACTTTTTAAAGATAAGGATAGACTTTGAATTTAACTTTTGTTTCTTATTCTGGAAATTTCTTTCAAAATAGGCCTAACTCCAAATGTTAAGATATCAGATCCAACATATTTGAGGAGTTGTGGTGGTCTGGTGAAGTTCCCACAGACTGGAAAAGGGGAAACATAATCCTCATTTTTAAAAAGGGGAAACAAGGAAGATCCAGGGATCTAGAGGCCTGTTAGTCCCACCTCTGTGCCTGGCAAGATCATAGAGCAGACCCTCCTGGAAACTATGCTAAGGCAGACAGGAAGTGAGGAGGTGATTGGTTACAGCCAACACAACTTCACCGAGGGTAAATCTTGCCTGACTAATTTGATGGCCTTCTATGATGGAGTTACAAAATTGGTGGATAAGGGAAGAGTAACTGATGTCATCTACCTGGACTTGTGCAAGGCATTTGGAAGTCCTGCGTGACGTCCTTGTCTCTACATTGGAGAAACACGGACTAGATGGATGGACCACTCAGTGGATAATGAATAGGCTGGATTGCCGCACTCAAAGAATTGTGGTCAGAGGCTTGATGTACAGTGGAGACCAGTGACAAGTGGCATCCCTCAGGGGTCGGTACTGTGACTGGTGCTGTTTAACATCTTTGTCAGAGACATGGACAGTGGGATTGAGTGCACCCTCAGCAAATTTGGAATGACACCAAGCTGTGTGGTTCAATCAACACGATGGAGGGAAGGGATGCCATCCAGAGGGCCTTTGACAGACTTCAGAGGTAGTAGGCCCAGGTGAACCTCATTAAGTTCAATAAGGCTAAGTGTGAGGTCCTGCACCTGGGTTGGGGCAATCCCAAGTGTAAATATAGGCTGGGCAGAGAACAGATCAAAAGCATTCCTGAGGAGAAGGACTTGGAGATGCTAGTGGATGAAAAGCTCAACATGAGTTGCCAATGTGCACTCACAGCCCAGCAGGCCAACCGTATCTTGGGCTGTATCGAGATGCATGGCCAGCATGTCAATGGAGGTGGTTCTGCCCCTTTACTCTGCTCTCATGAGACCCCACCTGGAATACTGCATCCAGTTTTGGGGTCCCCAACATAAGAAAGACATGGACCTACTGGAGCGAGTCCAGAGGAGGGCCACAAGGATGATCCGAAGGCTGGAGCACCTCTCCTATGAGGAGAGTCTGAGAGAGTTGGAGCTGTTAAACCTGGAGAAGAGAAGACTCTGGGGAGACCTTCTAGCAGCCTTCCAGTGCCTGAAAGGGGACACAGGAAGGCAGGGGAGGGACTTTTTACAAGAGCAGGGAGTGATAGCACAAGGGGTAATGGCTTTAAACTGGAAGAGGGTAGATTTAGATTAGATATTAGACACTGGAACAGGTTGCCCAAAGTAGTTGTGGATGCCACCTCCTTGGAATTGTTCAAGGTCAGACTACATGAGGCTTTGAGCAATCTGGTCTAGTGGAAAGTGTCCCTGCTCATGGTAGGGAGGTTGGAACTAGATGATCTTCAAGGTCCCTTCCGATCCATACCATTCTATGATTCTATGCTATGATCAGATCATGCAAATATAATAGATTTTAAGACTCACACAAAAAAACCCAAAAAACCAGCACTGTGCAAGAGAAGAAGGCAGTCTTCTATTTAGTATGTAACTGAGATAAGAGAATTTGTAAAAGGACATGTGTTTGAAACTTCTTTCGTAAGTTTTAATATTCTGATAATTCAGAGAAATACTGGAACATAGTCACTTCTAATTTATTTCCTGTAAAATTAGCTCACAAAGCTAATGTTTGCTGGTGTACCTAATTCAGATGTATCACTCTCTTGTAACTTTTTTTTTTTTTTTTCCCCCCCTAAAAGTGAGTTAATAGAAGAAAATTAGTTAAATTGCCCAGGTGAAGAACTCACCTCCCCAGGAGGTGAGCCAGCAGTGTGCCCTTGTGGCCAAGAAGGCCAACAGTATCCTGGGGTGCATTACAAAGAGTGTGGCCAGCAGGTCAAGGAAGGTTCTCCTCCTCCTCTACTCTGCCCTGGTGAGGCCACATCTGGAGTACTGTGTCTAGTTCTGGGCTCCTCAGTTCAAGAGGGACAAGGATCTTCTGGAGAGAGTCCAGCAGAGGGCCACGG
>NW_010302911.1:0-15642 GCF_000700745.2 Antrostomus carolinensis | reverse complement strand
GGAACCTGCTTTGGCAGGGGGGGTGGGCTAGGGGATCTCCTTGAGGTCCCTTCCAACCCCTACAATTCTGTGATTCTATAAATTGAAAATCAGAAGCTATAATCCATCTATACATATATAATAGTGTCCTTAATGATTAGAGAAAAAATAATTTTGATAAATTGTTCTATTTCTCAGAACTGAACCTACCTAATTAATGTCTCTGTGTTTACTTTGTAAAATCTCCCATGATCCTTAGTAAACATTATGAAACTGTTAGTTTTAAAATGTGTAGAGAAATTTTTGTTTAAAATGTTAAAGTAATGTAAAATAGTGATGATCACTGGAAGATAAATAGACTTCAACCATTCTTAGAAGAATAAGAAAATGAAAGTGCTGTGCAGTTTTTAAAGCAACCTCATGTAACATTTTGAGCCACTCAATATTATTAGAATCATTCACTGCACTTTCATCAAACTGATAAAATGGTTTGATGTATCAGAAAAATAATTTCCTCTCAATCTAGAATATACCCTCCACTTGATCATCTTGCAGCTTGTAATTTCTTTGACACTATTCATTTTCATCCCACCTTTCTTTGCCAGTGGATTTATTATATTTATGCATTAAGCAACTGATTATTTCCTGTAGGATGGAGAGTGGTCATCAGCTCCCCTGTATCCAAATTAACTCCTTGCTTGTACTACCTTTCAGGTAAATCTTTTCTGCAGAATATCCACACTCATTGCAAATGTCAGGCTATTGAAAATGTAATTTTTGTATGTATAATTTTTGGTTTGATCATTTTATTGTGATTATACTGCTCAAAATTCTTATACAACTGCATTTATTGTAATCTTTCATTAACACTCATTGGATCCTTCTAAAGGGATCTTCGGTAGGACAGAAGATCCTGGGTGGTAAACATAAAGAATTGCTGGTTAGTATATGTTTTAAGTCTCATCTCAGGCTTTAAAGGAGTGACATGTGTCAGAGGATTTTTTTCCCCTGAAAATCAGTTGAGTTTCACCATGGGATTCTTTAGAGAACTTTCAGATTATTATAAGTAGTATACAACACAACTATAATGTATTAGTGAAGGAGGTCAGCACATTGACAGTTATTTGGACAAAAGAATTCAATTTTTTTAGAACAGATATGAAAATTAACAATGTGCATAATCTAAAAATTGTTCTCAGTTATGATGGGAAAGAGAATATATGTTTTCTTTATATTCCAGGGGGAAAAACAAACAAACAAACAAACATGGATTGTCAGAACATTTCTTTTAAAACAGAGAATATATGTTTTCTTTATATTCCAGGGGAAAAAAACAAAACAAAACAAAAAAACATGGATTTTCAGAACATTTCTTTTAAAAAAACGCTAATCAAATATGCTAAAAATTCCATCTTGATGTTGGTGTAATTTCTTGTAAAATATGCTGCTTTGCAACCCACATGCCAACTTGCAGCTATAGAGGTGCATTCAGTTGATCAAGCAATGAAGCATTTCTGGAAGACTCAGTTTAAGCAGGATTTTTTTGTATGTCTGTGTATGTAATACTTAGAGAACAAAATTGCTAACACTGCATCCTTTGGGAGATTAAATCTTGCAGAGGATTTACAGTGAAAAAGGGAAATTCATAGGTGATTAAGTCTCTCAGTCTAAGTTAATATTTCTTGGCAGTATTTTTTGATAAGTATCCTTTAAGAAATTCAGTTGATGAAATGAAAAGGCTATTATAAAAGTTGCACAGAATTTTTTAATCAGCAGCTGAAAACAGTTTTTCTCCATCAAACTGTTAATAGAATATGGTTTATCTTTAAACCTATGGTATCTCCAACAGAAACCATCTGTCTAATATATTTTGGCATTTTGGTGAGGCTAACTGTAATTTACTTCCAATCCCTGGTGTATCTTAAGTAATTACAAAACAACAACAGGATTAGTCTGCTTTGATTTTGTTTGTGGGTTTGTTTTTTTTTTGGTTGGTTGGTTGTTTTTTTTCCCCCATGCATTAGAATTGCATCTTGTTCTCAGACTTTTATTTCATATCAAGTTAAAAAAAAAAAAGTAAAAAGAAAAAATTGTTTTCAGTGCAAAATATATTTCTGTACAACATAAGGAATCAGCTCTGCCTCAGAAAATGACAGCTGTCCCCTGCATCTAGTGGTCTTTAAGAAATGAATAGGTATAGTACAGAAATCAAATCATAAAAATTACAAAATCTCACACTACTGAAGTTGCATGATAAAACTAGAGGCCAAAATGACAGCCACAATGTCATAAAAGATTAAACTAAATCAAAACTCTTCAATATGTCTTTGACAGATTGTTCCATAACTGAGCAATTTCATCATAATCCACATCCTTCTGAGGAGACATCTGGAGCTACAGGTGTTTGACGTTTCCCCAGGGAATCATACTTATCAGTTCAGTTTTCTATAAGCAACATTAGGTTGTCAAAGGGCATCTGTTTCTGTGGCTTATTATCCTGCTAAACTGCATGGCTTTTGGCAAAAACAATGATGATAAAGTGGAAACAAGAAAGTGGCTTTGGCCATTAGCTTCCTAGGAACAGACAGCTGTCAGAAGGCTTTACTTCCTGTAAAGCAAGATGACTTCAGTGAAGCAAACCCTGGTAATCCCCAGTTTAGAATAATATACTAAAGGTATGTATGTGTGCTCTGCTCACACAAAGCAGCAAAAGTAAGAAGAATCACATCCTGTCATCTGTGTAACCTTTTACAACTGTGAGAAGCGTCTAGTGAAATATCCAAGACCAAAATCTACTATTTCAAATCTAGCTTTGTCAGCAGCATGTTATACATTATAGTAGGCATTATTAATAATTTCAAATTTATATTAAATGATTCCCAGTATGTGCTACTACATTCTTAACGTATCACAAGTCATGATGCCAAGTGTTTTTTGGTTTTTTTTTTTTTTGTTTGTTTGGTTTTTTTTTGTTGGGCTTTTTTAATGCTGCAATTTTATTTTATGTATACTGAATTAGTTATTTTTTTCTATTTAATTCCTGTGGGAGAAGATCACTAGAGCTGATTTTACTGTTTGTTTATTTCTTTATCAATTAACGTTTGGTTCACTATTTGATTTACCTGAATGTATACTGTAAGGCATGTGTACTCTATTCCTCTATTATATTTTTCTTTCAGATATATCACCCATTATGGACTGGGCTCATATTTTTGTTTGGTTGAGTGGGAGGTGGTGTTCGTTCTTTTTCATCACAAAATATATTTTGAATAAACTCACTTTTTTAATAAAAGGATTATAATAAATGGAAATGGTCCAACAACTCCAAAAAAGTCAAGAATTTGTTCACTGTCAGTGATAGTTCGAGAGTGATAGGAATAAGCCAGCTTGTTATGCTAGCACATTTGACTGAGTTTCTGAATGAGGAAACAGTAAAATGAGGGACAGTTTCAGTGAAAAGCCATTTTCTGAGTTATTTTAAATATCTATCAGTAAACAGTATAACACATTTCCATAGCTCAACTTTATTATTTGTTGCTGATGAGTGAAAAACTAATCTAAGACTCTCTAGTGGCTCCACAGAATAAATGTTCAACTGCTTTAAGCTTTAAAGCATTTTTTTCTTTAAAGGAACTACCTCTTTTAATCATGCAAATGTCTTATGAACTGGCATTCATTAAAACTGTGGACTTGATTGATAAAATCAATTTCAATTTTTATATCAAGTACCACCTTATGAACAGAAACCAAACAACAAGGAAAATATCAGAGTGGCTGCTATACCTGTATATCACTTAGAGCATTCATAGATTATATTTTTTCATGCCCTTATTCAAATAAAGTAGTTAATATGTTCCAAAATAATTCTACAGCTCAGAATAAAATTATCTACACTTTAAAAATTAAGCAAATGCAGAAAAAGTTATTTTACTTTTTTCTAATTCTGTATTGTGTTAAATGAATACTTTCCATGATAATCAGAACTTCACTACTTGAATTTTAATTCAGTGCATACTCTATGGAAGTTCATGTCTACTAGAGCTGTGAGGTGAAGCAGTCTGCCCCACTACTTTAAAGAAAGCATGTTAAGAAAAATAGAGAAAGGTTTAAATCTCTGAAGTTAGACATTTGTGAAACAGACATTAGTAGAATAAATATTTATAAATAGAAGGAAATAAGTTATTTTGAGTAAAGCAGAATACCAACAAAGGGTCCGTAGATAAATTCTTTCCTGTTACTGTGTACAATTTTTCCTTCTCTCTAGTCTTGCTGCCAATCCACAGATTCTGATTGGCAACAAACTCCATTTTATCTCTTTTATGAACCTCCAAAACCCTTTTTTTTTTTTTTTTTTTCCTACGAGGCTGGGGCTTACATGTCCTCCTCCCTTCTAATTCTTCCTCCTTTCCAGTCTTCTATTCCTTTTTAGTCCTGACACTTTAATTTTCACTGCTTATCATTTTCTTTCTCACTTCTTTCTCCACTCTAAACTCAAGTATTTTCCCCAGCGGTTTGCTCAGTTGATACAGCGGAAGTCTTCCTTCCTTTGTGAAAGTTTCATGATAGCCATGTATACCAGCCAGAACATAATAATGAGGCAGGATTCCTCTCTGCTCCTTAACCACAGCCTTTTACCAAATGAAAAACACAATATGCATACATTAAATTGTGTGAAAATTAAAAAAACATATAATTTATTATACCAGACAATAACATTCTTGATCTTCAAAGTCTTTGAAAAATAAAAAAGGAAGTCCCCATCTTAAAGTGCAGTGGAAAGTAAAAATATATTAAAAATGTCAAAGCCCAAAGGAAAAAATATATTTGAACAATGAAATATTTTGCTTTAATTATTTTAAATTATTGAATTTCAGTTCAATCATTTTTATTGCATTTATTTTTTCTTAATGCTCATTGACAGGAAGATGTTACTGAAAGGTGTGTTACAATGTACATTCAAATTTCTTTTGCATATTCATTGTCACTGTGTACCCTACCAAAAATATAATCTATCTTGTCTCTTGTTTTATGCTTTCCATTGTAGTCAAGAATCTCTACACAGATGGTTACTAAGTAACTCAAAAATCTTACCTCATCACAATACAGAGTTTTATGACACTATTTAATATATTGATTGCTTCATATATATTTTGGATGGTGCAAATATTACAATATTTTTTAAAGTTAGAGATGGTAAATTAGTGACTACGTATATAAACTTTTATGAGCTTTTAATTGAATTAATTTCATCAATGAAAACTATCTTGAAAATAGAGACTGAATATTTTGAAGAGTTTACATGAGAGAATATATCATAATTGCTTATAACAAAGAAAAATAATGCACTGTTAAATTTAGTAAAAACACAAAAAGCATTTTATCTCATCATTTTCAAATAATCAGAAGGAGGACTAATGCAAATAATCCTTCTAATTAATTTTAAATGTTGTTAGCTGGTGAATAGTTATCTGTGATTATCTGATTTAATTCTGTCGTGGTCTAAACCCAGCTGGCAACTAAGCACCATCCAACTGCCTGCTCATTCCTCCTGCAGTGGGATGGGGTAGAGAAGCAGGAAGGTAAAAGTGAGAAAAGTCATGGGTTAAGATAAATACAGTTTAATAAGTAAAGCAAAAGCTGCACATGCAAATAAAGAAAAATAAAGAATTCATTCACTACTTCCCAAGGCAGGAAGGTGTTCAGCCGTCTCCAGGCAAGCAGAGCTCCATCACTCATAATGATTACCTGGGAAGACAAACACCATCACTCAGAACATCTTCCCCTTCCTTCTTCTTCCCCTAGTGTTATATGCTGAGCATGATGTCACATGGTGTGGGATATCCTTTTGGTCAGTTGGGGTCAGCTGTCCAAGCTGTGTCCCTTCCCAGCTTCTTGTGAACCCCCAGCCTACTTGTTGACAATGCCTTATGAGAAGCAGAAAAATCCTTGTTACTGTGTAAGCATTGCTCAGCAATAATGAAAACATCTCTGCATTATCAATACTGTTTTCAGCACAAATTCAAAACATAGCCCCATACAAGCTACTATGAAAAGAATTAACTCTATCTCAGACAAAACCAGCAGAGATGTGTATTCTTACTGGTATTCAGGTTTTGCACAGAGTACTTCTTTTAAAAGCAAACAAAGAAACTCCCAGAAACTTCATTTCCAATAACTTTTTTAACATAGTGGACATAGTGGCTGTCTTGGTAATTTAATTTCATGACATTTCTTTTTAAGTTCTTTTCACAATGTTTACCTAATGTAAATAGTAAAAAAAATGTCTTCTCAAGACAATAGTCAGTAATGTTCATTATGGATTGTTGAAGGAAACTGTGTTAAATGTGTATTCGATTTATAGCATATTGAGGTCTCTAAGCATTAGTGAAACATTTGTAATAAATAATAGAAATACATTTCCAAGCTTCATGAATGTTTCAGGTGACATTGACCTTGTTGAGGGCTTAAGTGGGATGTAAATTTTCCATGAGAATGTGCAAAATTAATTTAATTCTTAATAAGCACAAGCTCTGTATACTAGAATTTACTACTTATTTTAGACCACAATAATCGAAATTTTAGTTCCTGGAATCATCTCCCAAGCTGCAGAAGTGTTCTCTGTAAAAATCTCTAACTTCTTTGGCTTGGCACTGTAGAGAGTATCTTCTTTAAGTTTTCAAAGCTACCAGCTCATATTCTTCCATTTTGTCAGAAACTAACTTATGACACATAGAGATAATGTTCCTGCCAAGAATGTCTTTAATTACGTAGTAGAAACATGATATAAAATTGTATATAGTAGTAGGGAGTATTCAACCTTACACTTGAGAAATACCAGGTCTGTCTTTTTATCTGTATGTGTGTTAATTTAGTTAACTAAACTGAAGTAATTTCAATAGTAAAGGTACAATAAAAAAGAAATTTAAAAATAAATAAATTAAAAAAACAATACTTTTTCTCTATAAAACCTTTTCTGTTTAACAAATTCCTTAACATGCTTCAGGGCTGAAACCAACAGCTGTCAGAGAGATAATATAAGACTGTGCAACAAGACTAAGAATTTCAGGGGGACTGACAAATAAATCAGAGGTGTTTGTAACCTATTTGGGAAAGACTAATCATAGCACAGGAGTTTTATCAGACCATCTAGTAGCCCTAATTCAGTCTGTGGCTGACAGGAAGAAGCCCCCACAGGTGCTGTCAGAAGAGGACATCATTGTCATTATCACCCACAGAATTCTGCCTGGTTTTTCTGGGGGTTTTTCATATTAAATTGGGGCTCCATGCAGGGAGCTGCTACATTTTGCATGTGGATAACTCTTTTTTTCACTCGAGCAGGCTGGGAGGCTAGGTTTGCCTCAACAGGAGTTAAACAAAAATTTGGATGATTGTGTCAATAAGGTCTGTGCAGGAGGCAGTAGCTCTGGAGCATTCACAGAATATTTAATGTTACAGTCCACTCTCCCTTCTGGCTGGCAAAGCTTTTGTTGAACATAATAACAGTTCCTTGAAACAGCAGTCCTGTTCTATTTCCCAGTCATCCTTATGGGACAATAAGTACACATACACAGTTTCCTCGCTCTTCTTTCTTCTTGCTGTGAAAGAAGCCAAAATAGGTATTTACAGACCTCACTAACTTCTAATAAATAGGAGTGTTCAATAATGATGTTTAATAAAGTGAAAGATTATGAATTATTTTTAAAAACTCACGATCTGCCCTAGTAATTCTCCATTATTCCTATGCTGCATAGCTGCAACAAAAAAGAAAGCTCAGCCTAAGCAGAATTTTAATTGGTAATGATTCCAAATTCATTGTACAGAGTAAAGAAAAAGAGACATTTTGATTTTTATGCCTGGTGTGCATAACAATTCTTCCTTTTTCTTTTTTTTTTTTTTTTTTTTTTTTAGCTTCCAACTGTTAGAAACATTGCTGCAATTTCCATTGATGTTCCCTTTGAGTAATGATAGTCAGTACTTTAGCCAACAGAGAGAGGATGATTAGATTTGTTGGACACTGATCAATCAAAGTACTGTCCTGATCTCACTGGCCTTCAGACACTTCTTTAGAAAGATCAACTTTAGGGAAAATATTTTGCTTTTTCTTTTCATTCTTTTATAAATAAATTCAGCAACTTAGAAAAATTACAAACTATTTGCTTAACTTTATGTTTAATATCACATAAAATAATGATTAAATATCACAGAAGTAATAAGAAGCAGAAATATAGACAAATAAAAATAAAACAAAGCTTCAATCTAAAAAGAATGATGCATTTCAGAAGTGAACTGGATATGAAAAAGACAGAAAGAAGTTGAGACGGAAGACATGGATATGAGAATAAGCACAAAATGGAAGACAAGCAGTCCATGGGGAGTAAAATCAATATCTGAAAGAAAACTGTCTAATAAAAACACTGTATTATGTAATTTCCGTTTTCTAAAGAATGTTCCCTAAAGAGAAACCTTGGTGCATAGAATGGACACAAAGAATAATGTACCACAAGAGATAAATATCTCCTTATCATAATAAACAATTGATTAAACAACTGGTGAGTTGTCAAGACAGGAGAAGAATAACTAGAATATGTAAGTACATTCATGACAAAACATCAATTAGAAATCCAAATAAAACTTAGGAAAATACTGTGTTAGCTGGTGAGTTCAGAGAACTGAAATTATTTGAAAGAAAGAAAGAAACAAACAAGACCAAACAAAAACTTTATAATACACAAATAGATATCTTGGGAATATGCCCAAGTTCAAAGCATGTTTGGTGGTTTGACCGTGGCTGGACATCAGGTGCCCACCAAAGCCCACTCTATCACTCCCCCTCCTCAATTGGGCAGGGGAAAGAAAATATATAGAAAGGCTCATTGGTGGAGATAAGGACAGAGAGAGATCACTCACCAATTACCATCACAGGCAAAACAGACTTGACTTGGGGGAAAAAACAAATTTTAATTTATTACCAATCAGATCAGAGGATAATGAGAAATAAAACCAAAATCTTAAAACACTCCCCCCACCCTCCCTTATTCCTGGACTTAACTTCTCTCCTGATTTCCACCTCTCCCCCTCAGCGGCACAGGGGGACAGGGAATAGGGGTTGGGGTCAGTTCACCACACATTGCTTCTGCCGCTCCTTCCTCCTCAGGGGGAGGACTCCTTCCCCTGCACCAGTGAGGGGTCCCTCTCACGGGAGACAGTCCTCCACGAACTTCTCCAATGTGAGTCCTTCCCATGAACAACAGTTCATGAGCTGCTTTAGCATGGGTCCTTTCCATGGTGTGCAGTCCTTCAGGAAGGGACTGCTCCAGTGCAGGTCCCCTACGGGGTCACAAGTCCTGCCAGCAAACCTGCTCCAGCGTGGGTTCTTCTCTCCACAGGGTCACAGGTCCTGACAGGAACCTGCTCCAGTGTGGGCTTCCCACAGGGCCACAGCCTCGTTCAAGCATCAACCTGTTCCAGTGTGGGGTCCTCCACGTGCTACAGGTGGACATCTGCTCCACCATGGACCTCCATGGGTTGCAGAGGGACAGCCTGCCTCACCATGGTCTTCACCACGAGTTGTAGGGGAACCTCTGCTCTGTCACCTGGAGCACCTCATCCCCCTCCTTCACTGACCTTGGTGTCTGCAGAGTTGTTTTTCTCACATCTTCTCACTCTCTCTCTCTACCTACCAAGTGTGCAGCTTCTTTTTTTCCTCTCTTCCCTTTTTTTTTAATTATGTTATCACATGGGCGTTACTGATGGGCTCTGCCTTGGAGAGCAGTGGGTTCATCTTGGAACTGGCTGGCACTGGCTATGTTGGACATGGGGGAAGTTTCTGGCAGTTTCTCTCAGAAGCCACCTCTATGCTTTTCCCTATGGTAGCCCCTGCTACCAAAACTTTGCCATGCAAACCCAATACAGCATGACAGGATAGAAACTGTGAGAAATGGGGTTTTTTTTGAGGCTGCAAGCTTGGTGTAACGTAGGCTTGTTAATAATGCGAGAAGATGCATGGATATGTCTGTATTAGTGAGCTAACAGGACACAGGTTCAAACATTAGCTTGTATTTACCTAGGTCACTTTATTTTTTAGCCCAGTCCCTGTTATACTTTTGACCCACACAACTGACATTCCCCCGGGCAATGCCTGGAAGGTGTTTGGGATTGCACTGTTTGAGGAGCATTCCCCATAAACCACCCTCCTTTGAGGGAGGAGGAGAGCTTTGTCCTATTGACATGGATGTGCTGCCCCCAGACACAGAGGAGGGGGACTGTTCATGTTATTTGCTAACAATAATGTAGCTTTGAGGCATGTTTTATGGCACATTGGAGTATTACCTGTTGCATTTAATGAGGCATTTCATATTCCAGACCCAGAGACAGCATAGCCTTGTTAAGGTAATGTTACACTAACTACAGGATTAGTTCTCAACAGCTGAACACCACAGTAACAATCTGATTACTCTTATTTTGGTATATGAGCTATCTTGTTCAGAAATAGCATGGGCACCTCTGTATGGCTTATATTAACATCATCTCTTTTTCTACAGGTAAAAAGTATTGAAAAAAATTACTTTAAAAAGCATTATTCAGAGATCCTATCACAGTTGCCAGAGTCCAGGCACAAAGCTTCCATGCTGTCATGCCATTGTGCTCCTTGAACTTCCTAGCCTCTCTAACTTGATAGCAGTTTTCTAGACAACCCTCAAGATGGGAGCCAATACTATGTAACTAAAATACTCTGTGAGAAGTTGAATGAATTGGTACATTTCTGTCAGCTGGCATTCATCCCTGCTGGCAGGCCACAGATTTTCAGTGAAAATGGACGAAGTTCTGTTAAGTTTAACCAGCATTTGCAACAAGCTGTATTGCAAACTTAAATTTGTAAGTGGTTCAGTTTTGGAAATCTGGAAGATTCTGGTGCTTTTCAACATCTTTATCAATGACCTGGATAGTGGGATTGAGTACACCCTCAGCAAATTTGCTGATGACACCAAACTGAGTGATGCAATTGATACAATAGATAGAAGGAATGCCATCCAGAGCAACCTGGACAGGCTTGAAAAGTAGGCCCACATGAGAACCTGATGAGGTTCAAAAAGGCCAAGTGCAGGGTTATGTGCTTGGGTCAGGGTAACCCCAAGTATGTATACAAGCTGGGAGAAGAATTAATTGACAGCAGCCCTGCTGACAAGGACTTGGGAGTCCTGGTGAACAAGAAGCTTGACATGAGACAACAGCATACGATTGCATCCCAGAAGACCAAATGTATCCTGGGCTGTATCAAAAGAGGAGTGGCCAGCAGGGTGAGAGAGGTGATTGTCCCCCTCTACTCTGCCCTTGTGAGGCCCCATCTGGAATATTGCACCCAGGCCTGGAGTCCCCAACAACAAGAAAGATGTAGAGCTGTCGGAGTAGGTTCAGAGGAGAGCCACAGAGATTATCAGGGGGCTGGAACACCTCTTAAGAAGAAAAGGTTGAGGGAGCTGGGCTTGTTTAGTTTGGAGAAGAGAAGGCTCCAGGGAGACCTCATTGCAGCCTTCTAGTACTTGAAGGGAGCTTATGAACAGGAAGAAGAGTGACTTTTTACATGGACAAAGGTAAATGGTTTTATACTAAGAGAGGGGAGATTTAAGTTAGATATTAGGAGGAAATTTTTCACTCAGAGGGTAGTGAGGCACTTGAACATGTTGTTCAGAAAAATTGTGAATACCCCATCCCTGGAGGTATTCAAGACCAGGTTGGATGGGTCCCTGGGCAGCCTGATCTAATGGTTGGCAACCCTGTCCACAGTAGCGGGGTTTGAACTAGATGATCTTTGAGGTCCCTTCCAACCCAAGCCATTCTATGATTCTATGATATGATTATGTGAAATAGTAGAATCCAGTGTTTCTCTTTGCAGTGCAAGGTGAGACACTGAGTGAGGCTGAATGACACCATGTACCTTGTGTCATACAATGTTCAACCTTTCATGATATCTAGAGTAAAAAGAAGTAAAGCAATAGTGAGGTGGAAGAACAGAATGTTAAGATGTTGACCAGAGACTGAAGTCTTCTGCACATGTAAGACAAGAGAGGGAAATTTCAGATAGCACTTCAATAGATGTCTGCAAACACAAGGTACCAGTAAAAAGAAACATATTTCATGGAATGACAAAATTTTTAAATATTTTCTTTTTAAAGTATGTTATGTATTTTTAAGTAGCTCAGAAAGATAGATGTTGTCTTCTTAGATCTTCTCATCTCTATGGAAAGATAATATCAGCCAAAATTGTCAGATAGGATCCAACAAGCTTTCCCAAGTAATCCAGGCATCATTTGTTTCTCACAATTTTTTTATAAAATGTGGTTTGAAAATACGTTTCAAAACTGAAAGGGATGGTGATTAGAAACATTATTTCTAGATCATTTAATGTATTGGGTTTGCATGACAAGGTTTTGGTAACGAAGGAGCTACAGGGAGAAGATGCCAGAAGCTTCCCCCATGTCTGAAAAGGCAACCCCAGCAGGCTCCAAGATGGACCCACCACTGGCCAAGGCCAAGCCCATCAGTGATGGTGGTAATTCCTCTGAGATAACGTATTTATGAAGGGGAAAAATAAATCTGTGTCACTGCAGTCAGAGAGAGAGGAGTGGGAATATGCGAGAAAAACAACTCTGCAGACATCAAGATCAGTGAAGAAGGAGGGGGAGAAGGTACTTCAGGCACTGGAGCAGAGATTCTCCAAGATGTGACTTGGGGTGAAGACCATGGTGAGGCAGGTTGTTCCCCTGCAGCCCATGGAAGTCCAAGGTGGAGCAGATATTCACCTGCAGCCCATGGAGGACCCCTCACTGGAGTGGGTGGATGCCCAAAGGAGGCTGTGGCCCTGTGGGAAGCCCACGCTGGAGCAGGTTACTGTCAGAACCTGTGGTCCCAATGGAAAGACAGGAGCCCACACTGGAGCAGGTTTGCTGGCAGGACTTGTGACCCCATGCGGGACCTGTGTTGGAGCAAGCTGTTCCTGAAGTATTGAACTCCATGAAAAGAACCCACACTGGAGCAGTGGCGAACTACAGCCTGTGGGAAGGACTCACACTGGAGAAGTTCATGGAGGACTGTCTCCTGTGGGAGTGTGAGGGGTCCTCTGCCTGAAGAGGAAGGAGCAGCAGAGATAACGTGTGACAAACTGACTGCAACCCCCATTCCCCATCCCCCTGCAACACTGGAGGTAAGGAGGTATAGGAACCAGGATTAAAGTTGAGCCCAGGAAAAAGGGAGGAGTGAGGGAAAAGTGTCTTTAAGATTTAGTTTTATTTCTTGTTATCCTACTCTGATTTGATTGATAATAAATTAATTTCCCCTAGTCAAGTCTGTCTTTCCCATTACAGTAATGGGTGAGTGGTCTCTTCCTGCCCTTATGTAGACCCACGAGCCTTTCTTTATATTTTCTCTCCCCTACCCAGCTGAGGAGGGGAATGATAGAGTGGCTTTGGTGGGCACCTGACGTCCAGCCAGGGTCAACCCATCACATTTAACAATGGAGTGAAAGTATTGTACATATCTGTTAAACAACCAAAATTTCGAACATTCACGGAATTTAACTTGACAAACCTCTAATGAAAAGGAGGCTGCAACTACTAGTTCTGCTGTTTGACAAAAGACCTAAAAAGAAAAAAAAAAAAAATGGTTAAGAGAAGAACTTGAAACTACAGTGGCCTTGAATGAGTATTATGCTTGAATGAGTATGATGCTTCAGTTTTTCAAATGTGACACAAAACCAAAATCAAACTAAATAAAGATGTTTTAGAAGAAAGCAAATTAAATACAACAAGTTTGTTCTAGATTATTATTCTTTCAATATATCTTTACAAAAAAATAATAGATTGAAATTGTAGATATCAAATTGTGCTTTGTAGGCAGTGGTATATCAGATCTATACATTTATGGCTATAACCTTCATTATGACTAAAAAAATTTAAATTATTTGGAATGAGCTGTGCATGTAAACAACTGACCTCTTAACACCATTATCTCCACACTCAGGTTCTGTTAAAAAATTACTTACTAAATGGACTGTCTAGGATGGAAGACATCCATACATATTTAATTCTATGCAGTTTTAAGACAACATCAATGAAATAAAGTTTGTCACCTGCTGACCTTTCATTTAGAACAATAGTGCAAAAAAGAACATCTATAATGTCAGACATCACTGTCAGATTTCTTTACACTCAAAGAGACTAAGTAGGTCAAACAAAGAATGAAATTTGGATCCTGAAAGCAGACTTAAGCTTTGCGGCTGTTAACTTAAAGTAATTTTTCTGCCTACTGAAATTCTGCCTTGGGTGCCTAGGCACCCTGCTGAGTGTACAGGCAGTGTCTGGTTCCTCTGAATGGGAATCACAGAAGAGAACCTGAAGAGGAGAACAGTGGGGAGTGACAGTTTACTACTGTGGGAAGCTGGATGTTATCCTCTGGAATTTGCATTCAGAATATCTTTTAGATTTCTCTGTGTGAACCAGGTCAATTTAAGTAAAGCAGATAGTGCACTATAAAGTGGAATACTTTAAAAAGAAAAAGACAGAAAGCTCAAAGTTGAATGTAATGAACGGAAATTATGAAATGGAAGCAAATGAAACTTTAATGTCATTGAATGCAACATCAGAAACAAGGAAAATGGAACATGCTGCTCCCAGATGAGAAGAGAAATATGATAATAAATACTTGGATAGCTTATTCAGGTTACTGTAGAGACATGCAATAATTATCAACTCTGTGTCATATATTTGAAACACATGAAGATTCAAGAGCTATATCTGCTTAGAAACAAAAGTATACAAAAGTGATCAGTTATAGTACCGTTTGCCTGTGTAATGCTTGAATGGATTATAGGCATCTATGTTCACTATTTTGATGTTTTTGAATAAAAATAAAGCTGACAAGGTAAGATTGTCTTTGATATTTTTAATAAATCATGATTCGAGTATTTATTTTTAATGTGAACCAATTAATTTGAGATCACAGCATTAGTAAAAAAAAACTAGAAAAAACAAAGTTTGTGTGTTTTTGTGCATACATAAAACTAAATAGTAAACTAAATAGTAATTTTCACAGAATCACAGAATGTTGGGGATTGGAAGGGACCTCGAGAGATCACCTAGTCCAATCACACTGCCGGAGCAGGAAACTAAACGAAATTACACAGGAAGGCGTCCAGGCGGGTCTTGAATGTATCCAGAGAAGGAGACTCCACAACCTCCCTGGGCAGCCTGTTCCAGGGCTCTGTCACCCTCACCGTAAAGAAGTTTTTTCTCAAGTTTAAGCGCAACCTCCTGTGTTCCAGTTTACACCCATTGCTCCTTGTCCTATCGTTGGGCATCACTGAGAAGAGCCTGGCTCCATCCTCATGACACTCACCCTTTACACATTTATAAACATTAATGAGGTCTCCCCTCAGCCTCCTCTTCTCCAAGCTAAAGAGACCCAGCTCCTTCAGCCTTTCTTCATAAGGGAGATGCTCCACTCCCTTAATCATCTTCATGGCTCTGCGCTGGACTCTCTCAAGCAGTTCCCTGTCCTTCCTGAACTGTGGGGCCCAGAACTGGACACAATATTCCAGATGTGGCCTCACCAGGGCAGAGTAGAGGGGGAGGAGAACCTCTCTCGACCTACTAACCACACCCCTTCTAA
>NW_010302910.1:54890-59863 GCF_000700745.2 Antrostomus carolinensis | reverse complement strand
CATCCCTGGAGGGATTTAAAAGCTGCATAGATGAGGTGCTCAGAGATCTGATTTAGCATTGGACAGGTATGGTTGGACTCAATGATCTCAAAAGTCTTTTCCAACTAAATGATTCTATGCAAGCACTTTCTTAAAAATTGTCAAATGAATGGAAAAAATACCCATGTAATTTAGAACAATGCGACCTTTTTCAAGTGCTATATTTTAAGGATATATTTTCTTGAGTAGTAATCTGTTATCCTACTTATTCTTTATTGGCACTGTGGAAACAATAGTTATAAATACATTCATCTTACTGCATTCTTTTTTTTAACCATTCATTCTGGAGTATGTAATACATTTATCTTTCAGTCCCTTGGGTCTGATCTGAAGACGATTCAAATCAATGGAAAAAAATCACAGTATTTTTAGGGAATAGTGGAAATGGATTAAAAGGATGTTGGGACACATTCCAGTTGAAGATATTTCTTGCAAGATAAAGTTCAGCAAAATGTCTGTGCTGGTGAATGGCAGAATCCACTATAAATAAATAAATAAATAAAAACAATCAGAAGTTAAATGCAAAGATGGAAGCACAGTAAAAAAGAGTCATTAATCAAAAGTTATCTAATATTCAGGCTTCACTTGCATAGTTTCCATACTGGGTTTTTAATGTACATCTCCACATGTAAGTCTTGTCCACATAATTTCTCTTGTCCCAACCACTTGTTTTTCTCCAGCCTGGACAAAAGCTGTCTTACCCACTAAAAAACCCTGTTGCTGATGACTTTCCTAGTCCATTCCTTGGGAGCATGTCATCTATTTCTACAAATTTTTAGCTCAATTTTCTATTTTAAATTGTTTCAGAAAAAGGTTTATTTGTTTCTAGTGCTATTAATAGCTTATATATCCCTTTTATTATTATAAAGTTTATTATTTCTCATTGATGATCCGAGGGCTGGAGCACCTCTCCTATGAAGACAGGCTGAGAGAGTTGGGGTTGTTCGGCCTGGAGAAGAGAAGGCTCCGGGGAGACCTTATAGCGGCCTCCCAGTACCTGAAGGGGCTACAAGAAAGCTGGGGAAGGACTTTTCCTAAGGACAACTAATGACAAAACAAGGGGAAATGGGTTTAAACTGAAGGAGGGGAGGTTTAGAATAGATATTAGGAAGAAGTTTTTCACTGTGAGGGTGGTCAGACACTGGAACAGGTTGCCCAAGGAAGTTGTGGCTGCTCCTCCCTGGAAGTGTTGAAGGCCAGGCTGGATGAGGCTTTGAGCAACCTGGTCTAGTGGAAGGTGTCCCTGCTGCTGGCAGGGGGGTTGGAACTGGATGAGCTTGAAGGTCCCTTCCAACCCAAATCAATCTGTGATTCTATGATTCAAATTTCCAAGTCTAATTCCTGCCACGATCACACTGGGAAAACAGGTCCAATATACAGCTAATAGATATTCTGCCGTGGAATCAGTCCTGCAGTTCTTTGTTCATGTGCAAATAGACTTCTTTATCTTCTCTTAAAACTCTTAAATAAAACATTTTTACTATCAGATCTGTATATAAAAGAGGAGCCAGGGTGCTGATGCACTCTGACCACTTGCTTATCCTTCTGACCTTTATTTTCTTGTTCTCTTGTACTCCTGTCCTGTCTTTTGTCTTCTGTTTTGGTGGCAAATTTCTGGACTGGGGAACTTCCCTTGTAAGGGATCTAATTCCTTGTGTCCCTACTCTATGAACAGAGCTCCAGGCACTGTATTTATACAGATTATAGATGATCTGTCACATGTCCTTATATAATGCATTCTAATAGACTTAAACTGGGGGAGCATTTTGTAAGTTATGTGTAGGAGCTTCATCATCAAATCCTATTTGTCTTTTGGATTTCTCTTCTAATTCCCATGAATCCTTTTGTAAATGTGCTTTTCTTTACAGAATAATGTCAAACAAATTTTCTGATTCCTGGATATTGTTTCTCCTGGAACATGATGGATTCCTTTGAGGTAGGATTTGTCAAGTTTTCACATCTGCTTCTCTCATCATGACTGAGAGTGTTAGAAATATTTTGATTTTTTCATGCTTTCTTTGTCCTGAGTTTCCTAAAACCTTCATTAATAAACTGATGGAGGTTTTGTTAGTGGATTGGGATGCGAGATACCTAATTTTGAACTCTGATCTTGAAGTCATTGTGATCTTGACTGTCTTAGGCTCCTTATAAATGCAAGAAGTTTTGCCAGACATCTCAAGAAATTAAATGATTTTTAGGACGGGCATCCTGGTGCAACAGCAAAAAGTTCTTTTGCCAGAATAGGTGACTTCCCCAATCAAAATAATTAATGTTTACTAGGATAACTATTGGTGTAATCAGTTTGTAGCTCCACTAGGAAGGCTGTGCTGGTGTAACTGCACTGTGAATAAGATTTCAGCATTTCTGTATTTCCTTTTTGCAGTCTATAAAATGGAGACTTCCTATGGAGAGATGGCATAGTTATCAATAAATTCATTTTTTATAATCCAATACTCTGACAATGCGATAAGAACAGAAATAAAATACTAACCAGCCAACAGCCTGAGAAACCACATAAGTGATTGTGAAGAGCAGAAATAAATTTTATATTATTTACATTGAAAAAAACCCCCAAAACCACCACTGTTGATCTGGTCAGCAGTAAGACAGGGTGAAATGTTATTATGCAGAGATGATCCAGATGTCCTATGGCTGAAAATGTTCCTACTGCATTGTTCTACGGACCAGATTTTCCTCTTCTATTCATGCAAAGCCATTAAAACTGGTAAAGTTCTACATTGCTGATCAGTGGGCTGTGGAAATTAGACCCCATGATAGAGGTGTATTCATAACTAGTTAGTTGAACCAACCAGTTGGATAGTCAGGATTGTTTTGAATGTAAAGAATAGACTATTTTGGTCTATAGTTTATTAATAGTTCAAGGTTAGGTACCTCAGGTAGTATAATCCAAATAGTCTTTGTTATACATACACTGAGTTTGCTGGCTCAGGTCTCTGCCAGTGTAGACATCTCCATTGCCCAGCATGGACATGTCCTGTGAGTATGGGACTTATCCAGATGATTATATCATTCTTTCTTCTCTGGAGTATGCTGTGCAACAAGCCTTCAGTTTATCTGGTACTTTACATATTTTTAACTTTTTCTTCAAATGTCCCAGTGTTTGTCAGACCGTTACACCTTCTCACTCTGCAGCTGTGATGACATTTCAGCAAACAGGAAAAAAAAGAGCCTACATTTTAGAGTTTATGCTTTTTCTCTCAGAAAATACGATCAAAACTATGTTCTTACTGTTCTGAAGAATTAATTTCTTTGTCTTTCACAGATAGATTATTTAAAGTCTCTAATACTCAAATGAAAATATTCCAATAGAAGTCCTATTTGCTGTAGATCTTAAAAAAAAAAAAAAATCTTTGTTTCTTAAATCTTTATAATAGAGGAAAGTATCTTATGTCACCCCCCAAAAAAACCCATCTTTTGGATAAGACTATTAGAAAGCTATTTGAAGCAAAAAATCCAATGTACAAAAATGCATATTGTATTGCCTCAGGTATATAAGAATGAATTACAGGATTTGAGTCTTTTTTATTTTCCAGAACAGCTTAAGAATGTTAAAGAACAAGTTAAAAAGTAGTCACTTGTTTCTTTGTTTGTGGCTTTGTTGTTGAGGAGCTTGGGGTTTTGCCTTTTTTGTTTTGTTTTGGTTTTTTTTCCCTTAAACTTTATCAAATCTGAGTATGAAAGTAGGTCACTGCAGCAGAGCCAGGGCCTTGTAAAGCAGGAAACAACCCCGGAGCCACGTCAGGAACATGGTGTCACACTCTGGTTTCAGAACTGGCTCTGCATGAGTGATGCAGTTCAACAGCTCTGGAGCCAGAAACGTTATCCACCTCCTGGTGACCTGTTGCCCAAAGGAGGTGCTGCTGCTTGGCCATATCTGCACCCACTTTGGACATCAGCCTCAACCAGTGCCAGAGGGACAGCACTAACCCACAGTCTGCTCTGCTGAGCCAGGCAACGGGGAAGGACAAGCTGGTCTTCTGCAGGATCAGATTGTTGGTGTCATTTAGTTTTTGGAGGTTGTTAAAACCTGCTTCTTCTGCTATACAAAATGTTCTGCTCCACCTTAGATAGTTTTTGACCTGAGATTTTAGGGTCTGAGATGGTAAACTTCCATATGGATCTAGAAATGATAGCTCTACATATTGGCCACCATAATTTTTTTGAGAAGGTAGTGAAGTACAGCAGTGAATGTTTTCTTTCAGGGGTTTTTTTGTTGTTGTTGTTGGTTGGGGTTTTTTTAATGTTTGTTATTTGCAGAGTGCATGAAAACTCTTGGAGAGGATTAGCACACAGGTGAGTTAGTTAACACCATTTAATCCTTGGACAACACCTCACTTGCAAGCAAAGTTTCCTTGCCTTTGATGTCAGCAGGAGTCTGGTGAAAACAGGAGCAGGTGGGACACAGGAATAGAGCTTCTTCCAGAAGGCCAACAGTATTCTGGGCTGCATCAAAAGAAGCATGGGCAGCAGGTCCAGTGAGGTGATTCTCTCAATCTACTCTGCTCTCATAAAGCCCCACCTGGAGTTCTGTGTCCAGTTCTGGAGCCCCCAACACAAGAAAGTCATGGACTAGTTAGAACGAGTACAGAGGAGGCCACAAGGATGATCCAAGGGCTGGAGCAACTCTCCTTCATTTTGACTTCAGCTTCCATATTTAGTTTAACTTAAAAGCGCACCAGTTTTGCTCTACTTACAGTTAGAAGTACAGGAAAGCAGCAAAGGAAACCTCAGCATTATCACATCGAGTGCTGGGTTCAGTTTTGGGCCCCTCACTCCAAGAAGGACATGCAGGTGCTGGAGTGTATCCAGAGAAGGGCAACGGAGCTGGGGAAGGGTCTGGAGCACAAGTGTGATGAGTTCCCGGCTGAGGGAACTGGGGTGTTGAGCCTGGAGAAAAGGAGGCTGAGGGGAGA
>NW_010302910.1:43588-54785 GCF_000700745.2 Antrostomus carolinensis | reverse complement strand
ATGGGATGTGAGGAAGAATTTCTTTGCTGAAAGGGTTCTGAGGCACTGGAAGGAGTTGCCCAGGGCAGTGGTGGAGTCCCCATCCCTGGAGGGATTTAGAAGATGAGTAGATGTGGTGCTTAGGGAAAAGGTTTAGTGGGCATGGTGGTGTTGGGTTGATGGTTGGACTTGATGATCTTAGAGGCCTTTTCCAACATTCATGATTCTATGTTTCTATGATCATTTTGATTATATCTCAAGCTTGCCTTTTAATATTCCAAAGCATCTTTTCAAAACAAGGCAATATTTCTATCCTCCTGACTTCTTCCTGTCCTTGCTTAGACTGTTGATTATCATGTGCACAGTTGTCCACCAGCCACTGGACTGATACCACCAATTAATCTAGTTTATGCTTCTAATTAGCTATCAGACTTGCTGACACGACAGACTTGATGTACAATTGTTGGTGATCTCACTGTAAAAGGCTTTTTGTCCCTTTTGCCTCTCCCCTGGAGAGATCAAGGTCCAGGACAACAGTGATACAACAGAAGTGACTCTGAAAGAGGTAAGAAAACCAACTCAGAAGCTTTAACTTTGCATGATAATACCTTTTTCTTGTATTGTTGTGAGCACGTTTCAAATTTAATTTCACAAGTTCAGACACATTTATAAATTATTTTCAGTGTCTTGCTGTTGCATTCAAATTTGACAGCACAACTGATCCTCAATTTCTGTAGAATCAGATCGTTTCTGCTTAGAGGTGACGCCTCATTAGCCTTCACAAAACAATATAAAAGGGAAATGTCTGAAATGAAACGATTAGAGATGTATGAAACTACTTTTGGAAACACAGATACCTGACAAGCCATTAATGAGATCATTAAAAATATTCAAAAAATTCAATTTCATCTGAAGAGTCTTGTTGAAAAATGCTTAAAAATATATTAAGAACCTGTAACATGGTTTGAAAATGTACAGTGAATTTTACTTCTTAAAGCAGGTCATTGACTTGGCACACTAGTGAAAGAAAAAGATCAATATTTAAATCAAATTGAATGGCAGGCTGTAACTTCTCCCATCCATATTTCATGTGTAAATTGTACAAGTATTTGCAATGGAAGTACAAAAAAAATCCTCTTAGGGATACGGTGATGCAGAGTCTGCAGGTCTGCTCACACCCAGAAGTATAAAAATTGTTAAAAGGCACTCTCACCAAATGTATTCCTCAGGTAATTTTGTCATGGAATTTTATTCTTCTAAATCCATAGGAAATTAATCAAGTTTGGGAATCGGAGCCTGGCAAACAGATCTCTGATTGCAAGGACAAATGGTAAATCTTGTGGCTTTAGATTTATGAATTTCTCCTGTGCTGGGAGTGGACAGCCCTGTTTCATTCACAAGGAGTCAGATCACCTTTGGACTGTCGAAGGAGGAGTGTTACCAACCTGGATAAAACCCAGACATTTACTAAGCTGCTGGTTCTGTGTCATGAGCGTGGTGGGATGAGATGCCTGGTTTGTTTGCATCTGTGCTGCTTGGCTGTGGAGAACATAGAAGCAGCACTGTCAGAAACAATGGCTCCAGCAATGAAATCCTGACTGATGAAACTCATGGGGGTAAGATGTTGACCTGATCAAACATTGTCTGAACACCCCATGGTGTGAACCATGCCTGGGCCCTGCAGTCACTAATCATCGATGCGGCTGTGTCAGATGATGCTCCACATCAGAGAGCTGGCGATCGATGGTCCTCACTGCAGAGAGGAAGGTGGGGAATCAGCTCCCATACACCTGGTCCCTGACCCAAAGGACAGTGTTCCATCTCTGAGTGCATCGGCTAACCGTTCGATGGATGACTTCTCCATAATCTCTCGGCAGACTGTTGCAGCTAATCTCTCTATTGATTTTTGCTTAGAAACACCTAGAGCTATTCAATCACTAATAAAATCTAAAGAGTTCAGTTTTCAAGACATTTAACTCATTTGGAGGCAAGGTTTATTTATTGTCTGGTGGGCAATCTAATAGCTCTGCTCGTTTCTAAGTAAAGGCATCATACAGACAACTGGCAATCGAGTCAAACTCCATCCAATGACACTGAGCCTTAGCAACTGGGCTCAATTTAGGGTACTAATATCTATACATCTACATGTTTTTCTTCCTTCTTTTCCATCACTTCTGGTCTATTTTTCCCAGTTTAACTGGAGGAGAAAAGTCTATATATTTTTCTTGCTGAACCCGTGTTTCCTTAGCAGCAGACACTGCCATCATCAATACTGCGTGGCAAATCTCCATGGACTCAGTTTGGAAGGAAAAGCAAACTTTCTTGATTGCCTTCGATTTGCTTTCCTTGTCTCTCCTTCAGTTATTTCCTCTTCTCTAGTCTGCATCAGGGAGATGTTGTTTTGTCCACAGCTCCCTGTAGATTTGCTGAGAAGAAACCAAGCTGAGATGAAGCTGTAGGTGTAAAGTTTGGAGAAGGGATCAGGTGCACAGGTAGGGCTGCTCATTGGGGTGACCTTCCAGCACCCCACGTTGGCTGCCCTGGAAGCCTGCTCAGTTTGGTGTTTATTTCTTCAGGAAAGAGAGAAATTATGAAATAACAAAGGCAGAATAATAAAAAAAAAATAATAATAACAATAATAATAATAAAGGAGTAGAAATCATTACTAGGATAATGAGGTTATGGTATATAACGGAAAGAATACGGCAGACTTCATGTCTTCAGATATTTTTTTACTTTTAGATAAGGCCAAAAATTTAGTAAAAAAAAAAAATGTCTTATTTAATTGTAAGTCTCTCAGGGCCCTTGCAAAAAAGCTGTAATATTTCATTTTAGGAATGATAGACTTAAATCTATAACAGATAATGTCTCGCTTTTCTATTTCTTTAAATGATGAAAGATGGTTTATTATGACTAAGATAATTTCCTGACTTTTGTTCTTTTATGTTTCCTTAACAGGGATGACATTTAGACTGGGGGGAGAGAGGGGGGAAGGTAAGACCAGCCATCAATAAGTGGTTTTATTAGTTAAATTTTAATGTTATTTTTAAGCAAATAATGAATTACTTAGACTAATAACTGTAGAGTCAGACATAATTCATTCTCATAATTAGGTTAACAGTCACCATCAATCCTGTGGTTTTAGTTCATCTGATTATAAAATCTTGTCTCCTTTTCCCATATAACATCTTATCAAATTGCACCCCATGAAATATGACATGCTTGCTGGGGCTTGGCACTACAATTCTGCTTTGCTTGGAAAGACCTCAGAATAACTGCTGCAATTCCAGAGCTACAACTGTGGTGGGTCAGCACCCAGCCTTGAAGTTCAGGCTGGAGCCAAAGCTTGGGGAATATTGACAATCTGGAACAGTTTTTGGCCTTTGCAGATCATGGATATTTTTGTAGAAGAGTTAAACCTCGGGAGCTTCAGATGCAAATTGATCTGTCTCAGAGGAGCTGAGCGCAGACAAAGCACTTGCACTTGTTGAGCATATGCCAGTAACCCTCAAGGGATTGAGGTGACATTATACTTCATTTAATTGCTGTGCAAACATTTGAAGAAAATAAATTACCTGGTATGTGGCAAGAAGCTTTCACGTGTTCTGGATAAGACAGGTGTGTGATTTCTCAAATGCAGGCTTTTCTGACACTGAATCAAAATAACCACTGCAAATAAGCTTTTTGCAAAGACTGTCTACCCAGCAATACTGTTGAATGTTTGAAGAAGATATAGATATTGGTTTATTAGGGAAATTAGTGTCATAAAATTATTTAGTTTGGAAAAGACCCTTGAGGTCCTCAAGCCCAAAAGTAAACTTAACACTGTTGAGTTCACCTCTAAACCATGTCCCTGAGCACCACGTCTACTCATTTCTTAAATTTCTCTTGGGATGGTGACCCCACCACCTCCCTGGGCAGCCTGTTCCAATGCTTGACGACCCTTTTGGTGAAGAAATTTTTCCTAATATCCAACCTAAACCTTCCCTGGAGCAACATACAATCATAGAATCATATATGTTGGAAAAAGACCCTTAAGATCATCAAGTCCAACTGTAAACTGATTGCTTACAACTCTTTTATTTCAGTATTTTATTAAATTAATATTCCCATATTAATTTTTATTTTAGAAAAATATACCTGTGTACATTGACATGTTATTTCTTCAGTTAAAAATACATCATCTACCTTTGGTCACACTCCCAGCAGTAAGACAGACAAGTTATTTGAACCTTTCTGGGTTCCTACAATAGCTTGCAAAACATTTATCATATTGATGTGTAGGAGGATAAGCATTTATTTATCATCAAAAAAGATAGCTGTAAAAAAGGAAAAAAAAAAAGAAAAAAAAAAAAAGAAAAAAAGAGTAAAAACTTTTTGGTGTGTGCTAATACTAGATAAACATCTCAATCATGCACCGGTGCTGCGGGCTGGCTGGCTGTTAGGCAGCCAACTTTCATTGCTCCCACTGCAAGAAGAAACACTCCTCTTGTAACAACTGGGTCACCTTCTTAACTGTGTTTTTTCTACTGTAGTTCACACTTTTGCTTGTTGACAGATTTAGAGCACTTTGTGAAAGTGATAATTGGCCTGGGAATATAGCTGGCATGTTTCCCCCAGAAAAGAGCTTGAATTAGATTGCCTCAGGTCTTTCATTAACTGGTAAAACTAATGCAATGTGCTACCACAACTGCCGTGCCGTTTCAGGAACATGCTGAAATCCTGCTGTAGGAACCTGGAGGACAGCGTGCACTGTTCCACCTCCCCATGAGGGGTCATGGCTTTAAACTGGAAGAGGGGAGATGGAGATGAGATATTAGGAAGAAGTTCTTCACTGTGAGGATGGTGAGACACTGGCCCAGGTTGCCCAGAGAAGTTGTGGATGCCCCCTCCCTGGAAGTGTTTAAGGCCAGGTTGGATGAGGCTTTGAGCAACCTGGTCTAGTGGAAGGTGTCCCTGCTGCTGGCAGGGGGGTTGGAACTGAATGATCTCTAAGGTCCCTTCCAACCTAGAGCATTCTATGATCCTCCCCAGCTGACAGGTCCATGCTGCACTTTGGGTAGGGTCTATAACTTCTGCTTTGCCTGGCGGTGTGAGGCAGACCCACAACACGTGGTTCATCACCCTGTGGTGTGTAAAACCAAAGCTACAGAGAATTTTAACTTCCCTGAAGATGCAGCCCATCATGATCTCAACATTTGGACTCTTATAGAAGATATGAGAAAGCTGTGATGTCCTACAGTGCAGGAGGGACCTGGTGCTGGAGTGCAGGGGGTTGTTGAGAGTGCTGCCACAATGAGCCCAGAGAAGCTGAGTTGACCAGTCTCAATGAAGGGATGCTGAAGATGGGCAGGGAGGTCTCCTGTCCTGCAGCACTCCTTATTCTTTGTCAGGAAAGAAGATGGAGTTGGCCAGTGGTGAAGACATTCATCTGGGTTTTGGGCTTGGTTTATTCTGGTTTTGGGTTTGGGTTTTTCTGTTGTGGTGGGGTTGGTTTTTTTGTTCCCTTACCCCAGACCAGTACTTTTATCTCAAAAAAACCCCAAACCCAAAACAACAACAACAACAACAACAAAAACCCCAACCCAACTCATAAATTTGTAGAAAGATGCTTTTGGAATTTAATGCAATAGGGTCATATTCTGGTTATTAATATTAATACCTTAATCCTGGATTTGGAGGTGCCTACTAGAATAAAACTAGAAAATTGTGCACTTTTTGAAGAGTCCCTGATAATACAGGAGAAGTGTATCCCATTTGAGTTATATATTGAAAGTTCTTGTCTGAAGAAGTATTTCTGAGATGATCCAAAGATCCTGAAAGAAATCTTATACAGGAAATCTTTAGATTTATTGTTAATTATTATGGAATCAGTACCTAAGGAGCTAAAAACCTGTATCTGTGCATTCATTGTATGTTTTCAAAATGAAGAGAGATTTGATAGAAGGCAATGGGAAGGTAAAAACAGAATTATTATGTAAAATTATTTTGGAAAGAAAATAAAGTGTTTTTTCCATCTAAGTCACTCCAGTTTGTTCTGTTCACCATAATTCTCTTTCCTCTGAAAAAAAATTTAAAAATCCAAGTGATTATATACCTGATGCCTGGTTTCATTCATGGAAGGTAATTTGAGGAAATTAATTTCCCTCATTATCTTGCATAACTCAATAATAATTTACTGAAGTAATCTAGGGAAGGAAAAGTAGACACATCTTTAGATATTAAGGTATTTCCAGGGTAAGAAACCCTGGGGGTTTATAATTTCTGTCAGTTTAAATAATTTTGTTAAGGTGTGTGATTTGAAGGATGGTTTATGAAGTCCCTAATAAACATCTCTGCCTGGAACACTTAAACATTTTAAGGCTACTATAGTATTATTCTCATAAATGCTCTAGTGAATGAATCAAAACTAAGCACATGCCCTTAGGTTAGGCCATGACTCTAACTCAGGAAAAAAAAGTCCTTACTCAGGAAAATCATATATATATGAAATATAATTTATCCTGAAGTGCTTCTGAGACCTATAATCCCTGAAACAGTGACAGCAACTATATAAAAGAAAAAAATAAAATAAAAAAGTATAAATCCAGAACACCTTTCTGGTTATTTGGTATTTTTTAGAAGGAAATAAAGCAAGAGAAGTACCACTTTGGCTCTTCATATTTGGCTGTGGATCTCTACTGACAGCAGTTTGCTTAGTAAAGTTGTACGTATTAAGTTATAATGGAACCCTGTTAATCATTGTTCCTGTGAAGAATAGATATTTCTATAGGTGCTTCAGGCAGTAAAACTGTAAAACTTCAGTAAAACTGAAGTAGTAAATGAAAGCAAAAGCAATAATTTATATTCTATTAAAGCCAACAATATCACACATATACCAGTTTTGCTACCACCTGTCTCTGTGTAAGGTAAATACCTGATATGTATTAAATATTTCAACCCATCACCACAGAAATGGAGAGCATATGTGAAATAAAAATCAACAATTCAAAAGCTTATCTGATGTAATTGTTGTTTTCTGAAATTGGGTCCCCAGACACTTTATACTCATATTTTAAAATATCTTTTAAGAAGAATACAATTAGAAAATGATCATAAGTGAGTGTTATCTCCCTGTGTTTTTACTGGTATGGACTCTAATCCTGAGAGTTATCTACCTGTGCAATGATGTTGATGTTAATATGATATTTACATGTGGATGCACGTTATTAAAATTTCCCTTAAGCCCTTCCTATAAATTCTCCTGGTGAGGGTTTTCTACTCCAACAACCCTCATTGGGAGTATCAACAAAGAGATAAACCATTATTTTGTTGGGCTTCAGAGAAAGCCGCTGTTAGAAGTCCTGCAGATGATGACACTGTGGAAGCCACTGAGATGCAAGGTAAAGGTTCTTTGTGGAATGAAAACTGGTTAAGAGACATCATGTGAAAGAGAGGAAAAAATGATCTTCACAGCAAGAAGTGATGATGAGGTTCCGCATTCATAGTGAGACCATAACATGTGTAGCATAATAATATTTATTTAATTAATATTTAATAAATTAATTAAAAATAATATTTCACAAAGCTGGACAATATTAGAGGAACTTATAAATACAAATAAAACAGTAATGCAGAGGTTGATACATCCATTGCTGACAAATACACCTAAACATGATGATTTTGGGCATCAATACCAGATTTTCATTCAATATATATCAATTTTCAAAGGAGTAATCAAAGTTCTGGTGTGCACGAAGTATAAGCACTGCAATACAAAGCAAGGAATAGATGTTATTCTGCTGATGAAAGCTAAATGCTCAACCAGAATATGATGTTAATAGCAATTCAGTCTGTCAGAAGGAAAAGAGATAGAAAAAGATATGGAGGTATTTCAGAAATATGAAGCATTGGATTTCTCGGAATATTACTGTAAGAGCTGGGTCGAAAGATCATGATAAAATGCTCAAGACAAGACACAAATCAAAGGAGATATGCTTAAGTTACATTTTCCAGTAAATAATTAATGATGTACTGAGAGTAAACCAGTTGCTGCTATTTGCTGGTTTAATAATAAAATTATTAAATTGTGTTCAATAATACAATAGAACAATAAGTTGTCAAGCGTACAATTTACATTCTTAATTTAATTCCTAAAGACTAAGACTTTCTGAACTTTATTTTCTATACCATTGGGATGTCAGGTGAGGTTGAGCACGTGCAATGACAAACACATGCATATGGATAAATATGTGGTGTTTACTACAGTTACAATACTCATCTGAAATTATACTAATTTATTTTCTCCATTGGTTTAAACTTTTTTTTTTTAATTTAGATTTTTTACTCTTACTACCTTGCCATTGTCTTCAACCTGGGATGAAAAACACAAGTAAAAATATTGTCTTGCGTATTTGTGACTTTAAGTTAGAGCGCACAGGTTGCTTCTAATCTAATGCCTTGATTTTGACTGCTTCATAAATAAATAAAAGATTGCCTTTAACATTTTAACAGCTGTTAAAGCAGCAAAAGAGATAAAAGGAAGTTAAAGGACATGCAAAGATTGAATTAAAACATTTCGGAACATTTTGATGACAAAATGTGACCATTATAAAGAATAAATAAATTTGCAGTCACTGTGGACAGCTAGCTGAGACTGAAGCTGAAACTGTTCCACTGGGAAATGTGCAAAAAGAGTCACATTCCTTATTTTGAGTGAAGAAACATAAAAGGGATTTTTCAGAGAAAGGAGAAAATGAGAAGGGAGGAGATCATGTATACTCTAGATTTAACATTTCTCAATTAATACTCTAAAGATATTTAATATTTTTTTAGAATTTGAAGTGAAACATGAACATTGATTATGAAAATTCAATTATTTAGAAATCAAACAAGGTTTCATATACCTCTTCTGTATTTTACTTTCCAAGGGATTGCAGGTTCCTAATCAGGAGTGCTAAATCCATGAACAGCTGACCATACCAGTATTTCCCATTCACAGTTGTCTTTCTGCTGTCTCTGGAAGCTCACTCATTTGAAAATGTGTCCCAGATCAGATTCAGAGTTCAAGCAATAAAATTAATCTGAGATATGATAGATCCATATTCATATGTTACTGTAATGACTCAAGAAGTTCCTTTGTGGAAAGATACTTTGGAATATGCTGAGGACCTTAAGCCCCTTAGAATCCTCCCGGGGCTTGACCCTTCAGGCCATGTTTCCCACCACCTTTAGGCACTCAGAGAAATAGAACTGAGCTTACATAGGTTTACCAAGGTGCCTGGGAAATTTAGGGCAACTTCTATTTTTTTCCAAACTCTACCTTCTAGACCTAGAATGTCTTCAGGAATACATGTTTGTGACTTTATCTATTCCTTTTTTACAACATAGGGCTACATATATGAGTATTCTGCTCTATACCCATCTTCTATGTTGGTCTCTGTCTTTCACGTATGGCTTTTGAAAATCTTCAAATCAACTATCATCCTATTTAGGTACCAAAATGCCTTTTAAGCTTCTGATCCTTAAGTCATTTTGAAAATGGGATATTCATTCTTCAGATAAAATACAAATATATTACCCTTGATGTATTACACTTTTTTTCTTCCTTACTTGCAATGTAAATTCTGAGGCGTAACTCATGGCCAGAATCCCTGTTGTGCTTTGGAAACTGCTTGCATACCTGAGGTTGCTCTCTGTCCCTTCTTTCTCATGGCCAGATCCAGTCCTACAAATTACAAGGTCCAGTTCTTTAACAATAGTAGTTCATTTTTTCCCCAACTAATTTACTGGGACAATAACATCTCAAAGAACAGGAAGCTACTAAGGAAGACCTAAGGAATATGGTTATGGTCATGACCATCAGTTCTGATGCTCTGAAGAGTCCACGTTTTTGCATCCATCACAGAAGAAAAAAGAAGAAAAATAAAATATTCTTCAGCTGTAAAGTTGGCCTAGGATTCTGAAATCTTACAACACTAGAGGAAAGGACAGCCTAACCTAACCTCCAAGGATGGAGTTGCACACTCTTGGTCACCCTCCTTTCTATGGCAATGTGGGGTTTTCATTTGAAACATGGTGATCAGCAAATTAAAAAAAAAAACAAACCATAAATAGGTAACTGATTATTAGTAACTTCTTACTTATTAATAAAGAAATATGTAGCACTATGAGATGCTGAAGAACATCTCAAGTTGCTACTGGAACCAAGAGGAAAATAAATAGAATTAACTGCTGTTGAAATTATACACCTGCTCCTTGTTACCTGCATTTTCTCTTGGGCCAATATAAACATCCTGGTTCTACAGATCTCCTTTCCAACATGAGCTCTGGTTTGCAGAAAGCTGCTCAGGATTTCTCCTGTGTCACTGCTTCACAAATGTGGTGGGACAGGTTTTCCTTCAAGACCTTGCTTCAATTCTTGGCTTTTTGGTGCCAGCTCTTGATTATAGTTTATAGCAAATTCCCAAAGCGTTGCTTGAAGGAGTGTCATGAAAAAGGTTTGTAAATCTGTTGAGTGGTTTACACCATGATTGGAAATTTTCCCTTTCTTTTTCACTCATATTTTCTGAGTCCCTTAAACAATTGCAGATATTCCACTTCGTTCTCAGACTCATTTCCTGTCTTTATTAACATTTTCCCACGTGGATGAAGACTTTAATCCCCCATAATCATATATCAAATGGCAAACTACTCCATCTCCTCAACCTTTAGAGCATTCTGTAATTGGATTTACTGGCAATAGCTGTTCTCCCCTTGTGCAGCCTCAGCAACCTGCAAGGAAGGGGAATGGCCAGGCAGTGAAAATAGAACATTTTAAAAGGTTAAGGTGGTTAGTCAGGGTGGGGTTTTTATTTTACCCACTTGCTAAATCAAGCATGAAGATTTCTCTTTTTTCCCCCTGTTGTTTTACCATCATAAATCAAACTTGAACAAAACCCCAAACTCAGGAACAGGATAAATCAATTTGTGTGGTTCTGACCATAACAAGAGAAAGAAATAGTGAGGGGTGCCCTTTTTTTTTTTTTCTTTTCCCTTATTCTTTTTTTTCCTCTCGTTTATATTTCAGGTGTGTGTCTACTGCTAATTGAAGCCCATCTCCTGGGCTCCAGCTGGTGGTGGTACAGACAGGAGGAGGTCTCCTGCAGCATTGTAGCTAAGGTAATGTCTGCTTGCATTTGAAAATGTTTAACCTACCTCAGACACCAGAGGAATTCTTTAATAACATATGATCCATGGG
>NW_010302910.1:0-43556 GCF_000700745.2 Antrostomus carolinensis | reverse complement strand
CAGCATATTGTAAGAGAGTAAGGCACTGATTAAAGCAATCTGGAAAGCCCTAGGCACTCCCACCGCTCCAGCCATGAGCTGCACGGAGATCTGCTCAGCTGCTGAAGCAAGTAGGTAGGCATTCTTGTGTTTTATAAAACAAGAAGACATTCCACCCATCCTTCAATGTAGTTAATGAACCTTGTTGATTTAAGCTTGGCTGTGTCTCTCTGCCTCCATCAGCTGAAGGAAGGAAAGGTGGTTGCTTGCTGAAGTGAGCAAGGCTGGGGAGATGCTCTGGGTGAGATGAGGGACCACTCTCCTCCCAGGTGATGGAGCACCCCAGCTTTGCCTTTGCTTGTCTTTTGGGGCTATGACTCAGTGCTCCTTTGAGAATTACAATGATTCCTTTATACTTAAAAATATACTTGCATACTTACAAGCTGATGACTAAATGTTCCTTTAAATAATGATGCATGGAAACAATTAATTAGCTTTATTTACTGTATGTATATATACACTTTTTGTTTTGTTTTTTTTTTGTTTGTTTGTTTGTTTTGTTTTTACAACTATGACACTGTTTCTCTTTGATATATGGCATAAAAAGTAGAGTTTTCCCAGTAACTCATGGCACTCGGTGTTATGGGTGTACGTGTACTGCTAAGCTGATGTCCTCTGGTTCTCTGTCTAAACACCAGCAGCACAAAACCTCAAAGTTATACCCCAAAACACATGTCTGACTGCCATTTCTAAACCCACGTTGAAACATTCTGATTTCAATTCCGCAAATATTTCCCTCCTGAACTGTATATGGAGTGTATCAGTGACTCTTTGGGAGTAAAACTCCAAATATTTATACATAGTCTAAAGCCCAGTAGTCACATTTGGTGAAATCATCCACTTAACTGGGGGCTGTTTGTGGAAGAGATGGTAAAATACTTAAGTGCTTCTAGTGATCTTTGTGTCAAAGTTATTTTATAATAAATTTGTGCTCTGTGCTGTTATGGACCAGGGTAGAGGTCCCTTTTTAGAGCACAGCCCCAATTTCATCACAGATGAACCAATATCCCTGATGTGTATCCCTCCAAGAGGAGATTTTATTTTTTTCCTAGGCTAATTGGACAAACAATAACATTTTGAAAATTTAGAGGTTTTGAACATTCCAAAAGTAATTCCTAGTGTATTTTTTACTTCCTCCAAACTCAACCTAAAAAGTACTTAACATGCTGTATTATGATGTCATTTCTTTGGGCATATTTAGTGCAGGTGAGATTGGAGTGCTTCGGAAGTCTGATTCCACCATGCCCTGTCATTGCTCAAGGGGAGGGATATTATTTTCTCTTCCCACTCCCATATCAATTTAATTAGAAAAGAAAAAAAAAAAAAGCTTCCATTTCCAGCATGGAAACCATCAATATTCAAAATAGGTGAAATCTGTTCTTCTATTAATATTTCACACGAGTCTTTGAGTCTTATTGGGGGCTGCAGTGGTGCCAAATGATAATGTTCACATTTATCCTGGGGCAATTTAAGAAATAATCCAGGCAGCATATTTTTTCTAAACATCCTTTAAAAGAATGTGATTTCATAAATATAACTCTTTCTTAGTGAAATGTTGTTCAGTGCAAAATGATTCCACTTGGATGGAGTCTTATGAATGTCTTGGAAATGTTACCATTCCAAGGAGGAGCTGACAAATTTTTATCAGGGAGTTTTAATGTCTGGAAGAGGCATGTAATTCTTATTTTTAGGTTCTATCCTCTTCTTCTTTCTCCTCCAGCTCCCCCAATATTGGTGTTTCCTTAGAAACATGTCAGATGGCACCAGAAAAAATGTGAAATGACACCGAGCTGTCATTTGGGGGGAGGTGATTATTGTGCAAACAATGTGTTTTCTACTGCTGGTAAAAATCTTGGGTTTAGTCCTTTTCCTGAAAATAATAATTTCAGTCAAAATTTAGGAAAGGGAGGAGCCCATCTCTGCTTTCTTTTGAGAATGAATATTACTGTGAGGAAGAGCTCATTGCCATGCAGAGATAGAAGCTTTTTAAGTCCTGGGTTGTGCTCCTGATGCTGGATAGATTTGTTGTCATGAAAGCTGTGTACTAGGGTTGCATAACTCTTTTGAGGTGTTTATGTACAAGTTCTCCCAGGGGTGATGTTTTATCAAACCTTATTACAAAAAAACCACCTCTCCTCTCTGCAAGCTATCAAATTCTTATTGAGTGATTAAAATTCAGGATTGTGCCTGGTCAAGGATAAGCCAAGGCTGTCTTTCATATTCATGAGAGTAAGCTACAGTACCTAGAAATTTCCAGAAGATTTTTATATGAGCTGCAGGTATCCTGTGCTGTGGTCACCTGTAGGGTCCTGCCTTAAGATGGGCTGGAATGTTGTTTTCTGTTTTGTTCAGACTTTTTACTTCTTCTCTACACCCCTTGTTTAGAAGTGCTGTGATTTACAGAATCCCAGAATCACAGGGGTTAGAAGGGACCTCAGGAGATCATCCAGTCCAACCCCCCTGCCAAAGCAGGTTCCCTACAGCTGGTTGCACAGGATCACATCCAGGTGGGTTTTGAACATCTCTAGAGATGGAGACCCCACACCCTCTCTGGGCAGCCTGTCCCAGGGCTCCGTCACCCCTTTTCCTGTCTCCTCTGCCCTCTCTATCGCCCCCAGACCCTCTCTTCTGCATTATGCCTGGACTCCTTCACTTCATCAGACAATGGAGCTTCTCTAAACCAGGCTGGAAAAATGATCTAGGTTTTGTTACTGAAATGTGCCACTACCACTGATTACTCTAAAGACAACGAATGTTAGTTGGGTTTTATGGTTATTAAACATTAAAAATCCAAAGTTGGCTTCTTCACTACGCTGAAGGTGAGGGAAGGAAGTGAGAAGAGGTTCCTGGCAGAGTATTTTCCACCAGAGACAGACTGTCTCTCTGCTGTCTTCTGTCACTTTATCCAGATCAGATGAAGTCTGGTGTAGCAGCTGTAACCTCAATATTGACAGTCTCTCCCCTCACACCTACTAACAGATGGGAGAACGCTGGGG
The DNA here is from genome assembly GCF_000700745.2 of Antrostomus carolinensis. Lineage (NCBI taxonomy): Eukaryota > Metazoa > Chordata > Aves > Caprimulgiformes > Caprimulgidae > Antrostomus > Antrostomus carolinensis. The sequence goes on along the minus strand of NW_010302910.1, from coordinate 40,521 downwards.
CAGCCAGAGCAGGAGCAAGTCCTGGTTGAAGTCCTCATGAAAACAATCATCTTGCAGACTCATGGCAGTTCCCTGAGCTCACATTGCTCCTCCTTTGTTCTCAGCTGGGCTCTGTGTGGTTTTGCCCCAGACTTTGAGGTGTGAAAGTGGATTCTGTTTAGTTTGTCTGCAAATATATCAACTGCTGCCATCCTTTGTGTTTGAGGATTATGATCCATGAGATGACCCAAGGTAAAATCCACGGGACTGGCAATGCTGTTGCTCTACTGGAAGGTTTATTTTGGTGGGATGTGTCCATGAAACGTGGGACAAAGTGCTAGAGCTCCCATGTAGTTGGGTTTAACCCCAGCAAGCAGCTAAGGCATGGTTTACTGGATACACAAGATGTGATTTATGGTACGATGACTGTCCTTGGGAAGGATTTGCACACCACAAGAGTTTCAGTTTTGGGTGAGGGCTGCTTGACTGCCCTGCACCCATCAGCTTGCCAAGCATCAATCCAGGTGATGGGGCAGAACTGAGCTGCCCCCAGCACTGCACATATTTATGGATGTAGCTCAGGTGTGTGGGCTTGTCTACAAACAGCCCAGGCATAAGGACATGCCAAGTGACCTGTGAGTGAAGGAGGGTGCTCCTCTCTGTTTACATTTTCTGGAAGTCTTGGAGCATTGGTCTGTAAACTCTCTATCAAGTGTTGCCTGACAACATCTAGGAAGGATGTTCTGCTACATCTCTAAGTAATCCCAGGCAAGCTTTGCCTTTAGACGAAGAGATATGGTTTCTGGGGTTCTTGTGTGGGATTTGCTATAGACTTGTTTAGTTAGATAACACTTCATATATTATTTCTCGGGTTTTAATTCTTTTCATTTTGGTCACGTTGCCTCTTGGACTCTATCAATTCGATTTTATCCATGGTGATACTAGATAACTTCCACAGCATTTAGTAAGTACACTCTGGTTGTTCTTTTTACCATATAACTTGTCTGTAACCTCAGTTACAGTGTCTTGAATGCTGCACCATAAAAATGCCTCATAAGCCAGACTGGCTTCTCCTGATATTTTTTTTAAGTTGTTGGTTTTTTTTTTCCCTGAGTGTTCACCAAAATGAGCTGTTGTATTCAAATCAAACCCCCTAACTCCTGCTCCGTCAGCTGAGTTGTACTTATGGAAATTGTTGTCAAATGGGAGTGATTACTCTGTTTTGGTAAAGATCTTTCCTATTCTTTTGCTGTTGATCTGTGAATGTCACTTAGAATTTTAAATATACATTAGGAACTTCCTTCATCTATTTTTCTGCTGCTGAAATATACTTAATTTTTAAAATATTTATATCTGTACATGTAAGGTACTTTCTCTCTTTCTAGAAATATGTCTTGGTTTGGTCTGGGATAGAGTTATTTTTCTTCTCAGTAGCTAGGATAGGACTATGTTTTGGATTCAGCGTGGGATTTGGCATGAGAAGAATGTTGATAGTATAGTGATGTTTTTGGTTGTTGCTAAGAAATCAAGGGCTTTCCAGTTTCCCATGTATTGCCAGTCTGGAGGTGCAGAAAAAGCTGGTTGGGAGTATAGCCAGAGTAATGGACCCAAATTGGTATTTGGGTATTCTGATGGGATGTTCTGTATCATATAATGTCACGTTCATTAATGAAGGTTGGGTGAAACGAGCTCGCTCTCTCTTCCAGGATTGTGGTTTTGGGATTTTCCCTCCTCTGGCATCACTAACTGGGCATAGGCTGGACATTGGTTAGTGGGTGGTGAGGAATTGCACTGTGCATCAATCATTTATATATTCTATTATTGCTATCATTATAATTATAATTTTAATTTTATTTTATTTCACTTATTAGACTGTTTTTACCTCAACCTACAAGTCTCCTTACCTTTACCCCTCCCATTCTCTCCCCTGTTCTCTGGAGTGGGGCAGAGTGAGTGAGCAGCTGCGTGGTGTTTGCCTGCCAGCTGAGTTTAACCACAACAATGTGCCATTGACAGTCCATATGTTATAGGTTTTATTCATTTATGTATTATCATAATCCAGAAAGGGTCTGATTAATAAGATTTTTTTTTCAGATGCAAAGGCTAAATGAATACTCCAGGCCATCATGCTGATACTTGTGATTTCCTTGAGAGAATAAAATCTCACTAGAAATCATAACACTGAATAAACCTGGAAATTCAAATGCTCTACAGGTGGGAGTTGTTGCTGGATCTGTAGGATGGTGCTTTGGGAAAAAGCATTTCACAGCCTGTAGTAGGTGTGAACATGAACTGTGTGAGCGTGCATGACAAGGTGTGAGAAGTTGTGAAAAGAAAATCGGGGAAACTGAGTCGTGAAACATGGAATTCAAAGGAGATTAATTAAATGGTTGCAACATCTTTCTACTCTATTGCCTGAGCAAGAAAGCAGGTAGCACTGAGATTTTCTTCTTCATGCAAATATAAGTCAATAACTTTCCTTGCATGTAAGTGTGACATAGGATTTAATGATGATATCATCATGTAGCCTTGTCCATAGGGATTTAAAAAATTAATTCACAAAGATAATAGCTTTCTCATTTAAAACCTATGTATAAAAATATCAGCAAACCCCAAAAAATTGCACAAGTGCTGAAAAAAAAACCCCAAACCCCCCTGCTTTTGAAACAGAGGCATTACCATACTGGAGCAAACTGGAAATGCCCTTATTTTAACCTGTTTCTGATGGTTGTGCCTTAGGGAGGTGCAAGAAACCATCATGGACAATGAGAGAATGATTTTATCGTAGGGAAATTTTTTTCTCCTTATTCCATCAGTTAGCAGCTGACTTCTGGCTTGAAGTACAAAGTTTTGTATCTTTGATACAATTATTTTTATCTTAGGTAATGCAAAAATCTCAACCTTCCAAAAAAACCTAAGAAAACAGGTACACCTTGCAATGTTCCCGCAGTGCTAAAAAAAAAAAAGGAAAGGGAAGTCTATTTCTTTCTTTTTTAGTTCTTCTACAGAAAATTCAGATGAGAAAGAATCAGAGAAAAATACTTGAGGAAAGGTCACTCTACTGAGCTGCTTTGAAACTCAGATAAAAGAATAATGAGAATCCCAGTGTATGGTAGTGTTAGATGCTTTAATTCAATCCTGTAAAAACAGAATCTCTCCAGGGGGGTTCTCAGCCACAGACCACACAGACTTGCTTGCCCACAGAAGGTTTTTTTTGTGGTGGAATTAAAAATGCTGGTGGCACCTCGAGCTGCCAGTATTGGGCCACCGATGCCAACCTGTCAGCACGGGGAAAAGGGACGTGATGGTTTTCATGGGTGATGACAGGGGGAAATTGTGTGAACACGGTGATGCTGAGGAAGAACTGTTCTATTCCAGAAATGTGAGACTAAAATCTTGTCTAAAGGAAATTGCAGCTTTTGTAGAATTAAGACTTTTTTTTTTCTCTCTCTCTCTTCCCTCCCCGCTTTTCTCTCTTCTGTGGGTGGGAAGGGGCACTCAGTGCCTTCTCCTGCTGGTTAAACAGGTCAGAGATTTTTATTTTTCATTTAGGTAGTTAAATTCTTCAGTCTCTTCAATTACAAACCTCAATTATTTTAAGGACTGCAGCTTCAGTGCCTGCAGCACAAAAATCTCTGCCAGTGTTACTAGGTCAAATATGATCATAGAATCATAGAATGGTTTGGATTGGAAGGTACCTTAAAGATATCCAATTCCCCCCCCCTGCCATCAGCAGGGACACCTTCCACTAGACCAGGTTGCTCAAAGCCTCATCCAGCCTGGCCTTCAACACTTCCAGGGAGGGGGCATCTAAAACTTCCTTGGGCAACCTGTTCCAGTGTCTCACCACCCTCACAGTGAAGAACTTCTTCCTCATATCTAATCTAAACCTCCCCTCTTTCAGTTTAAACCCATTTCCCCTTGTTTTGTCATTAACTGCCCTTATGAAAAGTCCTTCCCCAGCTTTCTTGTAGCCCCTTCAGGTACTGGGAGGCCACTAGAAGGTCTCCCCGGAGCCTTCTCTTCTCCAGGCTGAACAGCCCCAACTCTCTCAGCCTGTCTTCATAAGAGAGGTGCTCCAGCCCTTGCATCATCCTGGTGGCCTCTTCTGGATGTTCTCTATTTGTTTATTTTATAACTGAGCAATACAGGTCAATTTTGGTCTGTGATAAAGTTCATTTTTCTGTGAGTAGACATTGATGGAATAAGATACAAAGGGTTATAAAGTCAGCACTTTGAAAATGCTCCTTATTATAGTGTGAATATTCTGAATTCTTTCTTCCTTTCTTTCTCTTTTTTTGACTTCAATTAGAAATCACCAAATGCAGCTATCTCCGATTCTCTTGTCTGACACGGCTTTGCCAGTCTGTAAATTTTCTTTCAAATGAGTAGACCGAGTTTTCTTATCAACCCTTAGCCAGTTGCAATTACCGTCGCTCTTTTCAACCCAGTTAATAGGTTTGTGCCAACTAAACAGAAATTTTTTTGTCATAAATTGGGATTTCACTGAGTGCCCTGAACTCGCTGGGATTGTTTTAAACATAAGAGCTGTTTTAGAAGCAGGGGTGGTTGGCGCAGCTAAACTTTGTTCTTTGACTTCATAAATTGCACTGGACCATTCAACAAAAGCTGAAGTGCAGAAAGGATTATTTTTTTCTCTCGTTTTTGTGAGGGATTATCTTTTTTAAGAATAACAATTTAAGGTAGAATAAACACAAGGCAACATGCACAAAATAGAGCTTTTGAAAAATGTGAGGTTCAAATGTAGTCTATTGGGAATCAATGTGTTGCCATCTCAAATGCCATTGAAAGTGTTAAATAGTCACATATGAACAGCACAAAATAGAAAGTTTTTATAATTAAGAAACAGATAGAACTAAGAAGAAAATACATACAGACCTCAGGACAGCTAGGCTTCCCTTGTCATGTTTTCCCACTAATATTTGTGGGAAAGGGTCATATATGGGAAAAAAAATCTATATAGAGAGGGATGCAGGCAAGTTCTGAAGAGAAGATGGTTTCAGCTTTTCTCTGATGGCAGTAGCTGGTTCCACTAAGGATACTTCACATCTCTTGCTAGTGCTTCCTGACAAGAAATAGTTTGGTATTTACCCATCTTGGGGCTTTTGAGATCATAGGAAAGCGATACGTGACATACCAGCTATGTGTGGGGTGCTCAGCAGCTGTGTAGCCCATTATAACAATGGATGGTGTCTCTTGTCAAGATGACTGAGCCAGCTCTTGCCCATTACATGGGAATTAAAGCCCTTTCTGTAGGAGGTAAGGGCTTTACAAAGTGTGCCTTGGAAAAAGTTTGCTGTGTTCAAGAAGAGTACCTTTGTTACAGGGCAGTGGTGCAGAAGAAGAAGTGGTGGCTCCTCTTCCTCCTTGCTGGTCTTCTGTATTCAGTTGTGGGAAGGTGGAGTTAGCAGAGGACACTTTCAACTGAACATATATTTATGTATAACATGGTGGTTTTCATAGGGTTTTCCAAGCTCCTTGCTGAAAATGACCTAAAGCAGGAGTGAGACTTTTCCCACCCAGTGGCAGCAGCCTGTAGTGGTGAGTCACAGCAGAGTGGGGCACCAGCCCTAAGACCATCTACCCATTGTGTCCTGCCTCTAGCAGTGACCAGAAGCAGATGCCCAGGGTCAGAATATAAGAACCGAACAAATGCTGAGAGATAATTTCTATGGATATCATCTCCTGGCTTCCAGTAATCTGCTGTTTAAGGGCTTACTGATCTGGAAGTTGCAGCTACATCACTGTGACTAATAGTCCTCAATGGACCTTCTCACTGCAGAGCTTACAAAATGCCCTTGCACAATGGGCTGCAATGACTTGGGCAAGCAGTCCTAAATCAGAAATGTCTTCATTTTTTTTTATGCTGGGTTATGGCACCTCAAAAGCAATCTTCTAAGATGATTTTAGATGTTTCACATGTATATAGCATGAAAACCCAGCCTTACAACCTCCCTGAAGTTAAAGTCATTCCAGTGTTATCAGCGTGGATCAAGAAATCAACAAAATACTTTGGTCCAAAGCTGTGTCTGAAAAGTGTTCATGACCACGAAGCAAATAGCTGGATGAGTTCCCATAAACAGTGTTTCTGTTGTGTGGCAGTATTGGCTATCACACCACAGAGAGGAAAGGGTTAACATTGTGAAGGCCAGTGGAGATATATATATATTTTTAATGATAAATCTATGTGCTTTCTCTCTCCTACCACCTATGAATCATATGTAGATATAAAACATCTGCTTCTTCTGAAAAGAAAAAAAAAAAAGAATAGTTACTGTGAGGGAGGAGCATGAAAATGTGAAGGGACTCCTTCAGCAAGAAGAAAGTTGAGCAGATTATGTTTTGACATTGCTCTGTTCTCCACAGATGTTTTTAGGCATAGGTGCATATAGAATCTGGTATAGGTTTTGTTGCCATAGTCACAGATATAAAAGAAAACACTGTGTTTTTTTTCTCCCACACGTTAAGCTCTGGTTTTGTTCTCCGGTTTGTACAGCGATGGGTTGATCCCAGCCCTGCTGGACTTTGAAAACCTGAACCTACAAGGTGCCTACAAGGTGTGTAGGTTGACTTGTGTATATTGAGCAACATACAGTTATAATGTTGGCTTGTAGGTTGGAAATGGCCTGCTTTTATGCATGCTAAATCTTGAAGCAAGGCCTCGTTATCTGAAGAATGTTATTCAATACACTGACTTGACAAAATTGAGGCAATGTTGCAGTTAGATCTTCTAACTCCTTATTACTGGTGTCTTTCTAAATAGATGTTGTGCTACCCGAGCTCTTAGCCTCCAAAGTATAAAGGGCAATAGTTACTAGAAAGAAAGATGGTTCAAACAGCTAAAACTACATTGTTCTGGGGTTTTAAGTCACATTTGTGCTTCCAACAGAGAAATTAATTTGGTTGTCAGTGACAGAGCCTTTGCTCCCTGTTGGATGTATCTACAGAACACTTTCTTCAGGGGACAATTAAAACGTACAGTGCTGAGAATAAGGGAGAAGAGTATGGACATAGTATAATAATAACAAATTCCAGATTGTGCCCAAAAATGTTCCTTTCATTACTTGTTTCTCTTCAGATCTCTTTCCTGGCTTGTCTCTTTATTTGTGTTTGTTTTGCACCAGCGGGATGCAATCTCTTCATGAATGTATTTCCCCACGTAACCTCACTAGAAATAATCCTCATTTGATCATACAGAACATGTTTTCATGGGAACCAAAATCCAACTGAGTGAAGAACCTTAGATCCAAAATGTATAACTATATTTAAAAACAAAATAAAATAAACTAAAAAAAACCCCAACCTTCCCTCCAAATAAACCCAAGCCTCAGGAGTAAAGGTTTCTGCTGATACTTTATTTCTATCCCTTCTCTTATTCCTTTACTCTTGGTTGCTTCTAAATGCAAAGTAAACAGCAATGCTGCTTCAATAAATTCTGATTCAGGCTCCCGCTGTTCCTGTGTAACCATCAAGAATATCTGTTAAAAAAAAAAAAAAAAATTCACAGGGTTTTTCTAACTTTCTAGGCAAGGAAATCTAATTAAATCCTACCAAGCTAATAGAGAGGACATTCTGCAGAGAGGGAATGAAAGATCTGACCTAACTATGTGTGGGTAGCTGCAGGCAAACTGCCTCTCAGAGCCTGGGTCCCTCAGGGTAACAACACAGCAAATTGCTTTGAGACCCACCAAAAAAAAGAGAAGTATTTTATCATCCATGTGCTGCTGGTGTGTTATGGGCCTTCAACCAGCTCACAAGATATGTATAGAGGATTAATTTAACTGAAGTGCTTAAATAACATCATCTTCCCTTCATTTGCATACATAATTTAGAGGCTATCTAAACCTCATCGTTATTAAGAATAAAACACGAAAGAAAATGTCTTTGGCAACCTGGGAGGTATGGGTGGTGATGGGATGCTGGAGCCTACAGCAGGGCAGTGTCAGGCTGCGGAGAAGGGATTCCATCTTCCTCTTTGCCACTGAAACTCTTCAAAAGCTTATTTTATTTATTTTATTTTATTTTTTAAATCCTGATTTTAAGCCAGTCACTGTAGCAAGGCCTTGGGTGAACAATTATTAGGGAAAAGAAATCTCTCTAACCTTGGGTACAAGGTTTACACCCTTGTGTGTTCCTCTCTACTTACCTCGTCTAAAAACTGCTGTCCTGGTTTTCAGCCAGGACAGAGCTGGGTTTATTTTTAGTAGCTAGAGTAGTGCTGTATTTTGGGTTCAGCTGGGATTTGTTAGGAGAATGTTGATAGCATAGCAATGTTTGCATTTTTGTCACTGAAGTTGAAGGACTTTGTGTTTTGCTAAGATCTCAGGGGGCGAGGAATATTGCAATGACTCAGCTCCATGGGCATTTGGCTCTGCCAAGGGGCTGTTCCATCTCCTGTCCCCCATGGGCAGGAGATCCATGAGGGGCTCTTCCTCTCTTGCTCTCTCTGGCTTTCGCTCGGGCTCTGGCTCTCCCGGGATTGCGGTTTCGGTTCGGGATTGTTGCTCCTCTGGGATCGTGATCTGGGAACGGGCCGGGCTTGGTCGGCAGGTGGTGAGCAGTGGGACTGGGTATCACTCATTTGCATATTTTATTACTATGATTATTATAATTATTATTTAAAGTTTTATTTTATTTCCATTATTAAATTGTTCTTATCTCACCCTACGAGTCTCCTTACCCTTGCTGCTCCTTACCACCACACCTGCATGATTTCCCTTCCTGAGCTTCTGTGGTCCCAAAGATCACTTTTTGTGCAAATCTTCATCTACCATCTCAGCCAAATTAATTCCCAGGGTTTGTCGCTCACAAACATCAACCACCTGGTTGTTCAGGTTGTTCTTCCGAGCTTGGTGCCAGCAGTTGTTCAGCATTGGGTGGTTGTCCCTGAAATGGTATGGTGGCTATAGGGATTGTTAATTTAATATTTTTTCTGGGGTTTTTTTGCATTTATAAGTACAAATGTTTCATTTTGTATTGATTTTCTTCTGGGTTTTTATTGCCAAAATCTAATGCCCATGGTTATATAAAATAAAGCTGATTGAGGTTGGTAAAGTATACTTGGCTTGCTGGGGACTGCCGTTTAAAAGGAATATTCAACATGCAGATGGGCTTAGAGAGAGGTTACCTAAGGTCAAGTGAGAATTTAAATGTAGATTCATAGATTTTTTTTTTTTTTAAGGCCAGATGGCACCACTATGATCATCTTGTCTGATCTCCTGCATGACACAGGCTGTAGAATTACACCCATTAATTCCCACGACAAGCACAACGTAACAGGAACATGCTTCCTGCAGATGTTTTCCTTCTCCTCCATCGGGCCAAAATTAGAACTGACCTCACATTAACATCAAAATTAGTGCTGTTAATAACCCAGGCTACTGTAAATTAAAGAGGAGTTCTTTCTGCACTTTTCTTGTAAGATAGATGGAGCTGTACAGTTGGTTTTAGTAGTATTTAGTAAAAACTCGAGAGGGAAGATCTGACATCCTTGCTCCATGATGTATTGGCACATCAGAACAACACATGGTGAAAGGATGAAAAAGACAAGAGAGAAACCCAAACTAGAGCTTTTTAGAAATATCCTGAAAATTGGGTTGGTGCCTAAACAAAGGCTTCTTGCTACCAAAAGTACAGCAACAACAACAAATTTGGTCTTGCAGGAAGTCATTGTCTTTTCCTTGTTCACTTTAGGAACTTTTAACAGAAGTTGTTATTTTTTTCCAACAGAATTTCTCACTTTCCTGGAGAAGGAATGAATCTGTGAAACTTTTCCAAAAAAACCAACTCAATTTTTGATGAGCTGGAGCTCAATCCTAACGTTGCTGTGTCAGTCAGCCAGTACAAATGTTTCATGAAGTACTGGGAGCCCCACTCCCTGCTCTTTGTTCACCCAAAATGATATTTGTTCTTTTGAATGTTCTTATTTGGTCTGACAGGAGCTAGGCAGGTGAATAAAACATTATGCAACATGAATAATGATTGCAGAATTAGATGTTATGTGTGAAGCTGTTTTTAAATAAGAATTATTTTTTTTTTAAGAAAAAGCACAAGTATTGTTGATTCCAATTTTTCAGCATTAGCTGAAGTGAATTCTATTGGGTCTGGCTCACACCTGGGACTCACAGCCTTTCAGGTATTCCCACTTGAGATGGAGGTGGTTCAGGGCTTCTCCAGGGAGTAGGGAAATGAGTAACCATGGGGTGGAAAAGGGTAAAGAACAGCAACTGGGAAGGGACTAGAGGACTGATACTAACAGGACAATGGATGATAAAGATGTTAAAAGGCCTTTTGGAGGCTCAACCTTCCTCATTTCTCATCTCCATGATGGGAGTTCATGACCATATGGTAAAAGATGGCGTGGAAGGTGGTGATGTAACTCAACCTGCCTCTTCCAGCATCAGCTTAAGAGGGCATAAAACAAATCCTCTTCTAGTCACGCATCCTATCTGAGTGTCCTTCATATATAAACAGCAGGTAGTTGTGGGCTGCCTTTGTTTTTGCGTGGGTTTTAGAGAACAAGTGTTAAAAGCAATAAATAAATAAATCCCCACAAACCAAAACCAATCCTCAAACATGTAAATATGGAGGACTTAGCCTGGGACAGTCTGTTGGTGGAGATCTCCAAAGACAAACAACAAGACTTGTATGACTGTGGCCAGAAATACCTCAGTATTCCTCATTTATTTCTTGGTCAGAATTAATTTAGTTTGCAATGCATGGACTAATCTGCACAGCCTATAATAGGTCTGTGAGCAGAAAGTCCATGCTATAGGAAGTAGGAAGAAGATCTTTTGGGGTTAGTCTGCAGTACTTACAGCTCCTGACAGGATGCCTTTTAGAAATGAAGGTTTCAACATGGCTTAGCACACGCACGCTGTAATTTGTCTGTTATTTCTCTGAAAGTTCATTGGCATTGTCAAGTCGTGTTTAACTCAGTAGGGAAATATGGATTTCATCCTTGGTGATTTCATGAAGCATTTTGTTAGCCTTAAGGTTTCCTGCTAAAACTGCAACTTTCAATCTCCTTCCCACCTCCTCTTGAATTACTGTACTTCTTCATAAGACTTCATTATGCAAATGACCCAGAATGAATCATGAATGATTCTTTCAAACCGTGATTATTATTTAAAAGAATTACATGTCTGGTTGTGCTGGAATACCCCCATACCTGGAACCTCTCTGAATATGTGTGTGAGTAGGTGGCCCTGTTGCTACAGCCAAATAATGGGCACTGACAAAAATCAGCTGTTGTGTTGATACAAGACAGCATGTGCCAAGCCGAAGGGACAACACAACCTGCTGTGTTGGGACACGTCAGGAGCAGTATTTTGGCACTCTTCTTCCCTCTTTTTACTTCTACAGAAGAGTAGGAAACTCTTTTTCTCCAGCATTGTACTTTTTGGGCTCAGTCCAATACCCATCGACAGAAAATCCCAATCTCACGTCAACGAGCCAGGGCCGGCGGCAGATCCACCATTACACAGCTGTTGTTCCAGACTTCAGATCAAGCCCAATAAACCTGGTGTATCTGGAGAACATTTAGTTTCCCGTGTTCAACCGTCTAGTTAAACATGTTTACAGACTTCATTAACAAAAATAAAAACTGACAGATTAAAAGGAATTTCATTAATTTAGGAGGTGTGCTCCAAGCTAGAAAAATGCTCAGTGTTGATCCTCCAAAGTTCAAACCTGATTTATGCAAAGCACTGTCTGTGTAGTCTTTGGATGAGTAAATATTCCATCATCATGTCAAGATAAGAATGTTTCTATCAAAATTTTTTTTATTATTTATGTTTCACTCTTCTACTATCTTCAGTATTTCAAAATCCGATTTCACGTGCACACACACCATTTTTATAGAGAAGTTCAGAATAATATTGTTTTACCTGATAAAACCAAAAGGCAATCTTTATAAAAATAAAATTAAATATTTATATTTAAAAATAAAAATAAAAATCTGTGCCATTAAGAAAACATGTGTTTCTTGATGCTACAAGTGAGCGTAATTGTAGTAAAATAATGCTTTTAAGAATCCTGTCTTCAGCTGCAGTCAGTGTGTCTGACACACAACCATGAAGCACTGCGCAACTGGTTCCACATTCTGTCCCTGCAAAAAGCCAGGAGACTTGTGTTCTGTTGGTTACAACTTTAAGACAACTTCTAATCATCAGAACCCTGCAGGGTATCATGCTAACATTGTCTTTCAAACTGGAGCTTGGTTATCAAGTTGGAGGAGGGAAAGAATGGAGATGATCTTTCCTGATGACTGTGCAAAATTGACTTTGTTAAATTCCGCAAGTAGATTGTTATCACGTGTTTTTTTGTCTTCCTGCTTAAGCTTAAACAGAGCTGGCTGTGGGATATGGGATATGACAGAGTGTATTACTGTTAACTTCCAGTCTCGAGTGCTGGTTTCATCTGGAACACAGAGCACTCTTTAATAGCGGTGCTTCAGACTTTGAAATGTACTCACTTCTGCTTTGATGCGGATTTGAGAAGATCCCACATTGACGTGCTGTCAAAGCGTCACTGAAGTGGGAGAAGAAAGGTGTGTGTTAATGTGACAGATGGAAGGAGGAGCAGAACTCCATGTGAAATCGTTGCAGGGCAGAAAGAGAGACCACAGGTAGAACTTTGGAAATGTGATATTTCCTCTTAGACTTCTCCAACAGTTCAGCAAAGCATTGCAAGGCTTATTCTGGGGGGGGATGTTTGCTTTAAGGTTTTTGTGGTTAAACCTACATTGTGTATTTATAAGAAGATCTGGATATAACACTGTGAAAATATCAATAGATCAAAATTTCTCGTTTAATGTGACGTGTCTCAGCTTCTTGCAGTTTGGTGTCTGCTGAAGAACTAGCGCTCCCCTTATCAGTAGTAAATTATTGTGGAGAACTTCTAAACAGATAGAGTGGAGCCTTCACGTCTCCACTTTGTCTTTCTACTTTTACTACCAGCCCCTTCCAGAATTCAAGAGTGGAAAGACATTATCCAGTCAAACAACTTGTAATCATAATTCTGTAGCTGTATTGCTAATACTCCACACAATTTACATTTGTTCTTACAGATGTAATAATTCCCTGTGTCTCATACATAACTGTTTAATTTTATGTTGACACCTGGATTCCAATGATGAGTGATGCAGACTTTCATCACATTTCAGAAGCACATTTCCCTCATAATCCAGTTTTTTTGTTAGACACAAAATGATATTTCTGCTCATTTTGGGTACATTCTTTTAACTTTCCTGTTTAAATACAAAAAAAATGTGAACAAGTAGAGGAAAGCCTGTTGACTGAGACAAACTAAATAGGTACAGAGTAATTCATGCACTAGATTTAATTTTTCCCCTACTTCTCTGGAAAGATATGATAATTTTTCTGAATCAAAATCTTTAGCTTCATATTACTATGATCTATTCATGAAAACAAATGCCAGCTTCATTTCACAACTATTATTTAACATATTATGTATTACAAAGCTTAATCTCTCAGTTGTTGTGCCAGGCTCACATTGCTGAGCTTCAGATATTCAAGGAAATATACACATAATTTAATTCACTGTAGGTCTCTGCCAATGGAATATGTACATTTAACTTTCCAACCAGGATCAACCTATTGACCTCATTTTTCCATATATGGAACCCAACCATACAGCTGTATATGCAGAAATGGAGCCTGGGAGTCTTATTCTGAAGATGCATCACTGTGAATAGCAACGTCTTGTTAAAGTATGGCTCATGAAGATGCTTCACTCAAAAATTTAGTCATTCAGGTTGGGGGCTATAGTCTAAATGGAGAAATCAAATGTTCAGATTTAAAACACGAATAGAATATAATTTCTCAAAATAAACTCAATAGCTTTAACAAGTTGCATTTTTGTGTTGTTTTCAATTTACAATTCCTTTTTTCTCTCTATCTATTTATTGAATATTATCTTTTTACTCTGTTTGTCACAATAATACCTGAAGTTTTTGATGCACAGGCTTTGGCAACATTATTGACTTTACAAGTTCTTCTCTCCTTCACATTATGTTGCATTCAACTCCCAAGATAAGTTCATGGGTTTACTATATAGAACTGATCCAATTTATTTCAATAATATGATACTGGTTGAAAGAAAGTATATCCTGTTATGTCTCTTTAGGAATTACCAAAATGTGTTAAAACTCCAAGCCTAACTATTTTTAAGAGTTAGGCTGATGGAGCTTGATACCTCTCTGAAGGAGAAATATGCCCAGAATAATAAATGACTGGACTTGATAAGCCAGGAGGTCCAATTGTGCTGATAACTTTTCTTAATTATGTTTCTGGGGGCTTTTTACTCTAAGCTACTTGGTTATATTGGTAGTAAAAATAATTCCCCTGTCATAGCTTTGATATACCCAACAGCCAAGTAAGTCTTTTCCATCTATTTCTACTCATCTCCAAGAACCCCGCAGTCAAGCTGCCTGCCAAGGTATAATTAGTTTATACTTTATACTCCAAGGAGAAACAGCCACATGTTCATCAGCCTGGATGTTCTAACATTTCAATGCCTTACTAGCTGGGATCTTATTAGTGTTTATTTGAATACTCTTAATAAACAAAACTGTATCTTTTGCCCTTCATTTTCTTCTTGAATGTAATAAATCAAATTCAGGCACTAATCATATTATATGCATTTATTATTATGGTAATTCATACTAATAAAGGGCCTGACCTTGCTGATCCCACTATAGTTAGTTGGGAGGGGAGATGGGTATCAACTGCAATAGTAAAATATGAAACATACTCAAGAATTGGTTGTGATTTAAAAAGCAAATCTCAAATTTGAGCCCAGCTACTGTACTTTAAAGTGCTGAGTGATGCAGAATTTCTGCGCAGGGCTAATGAAGCTGAGTGATTCTTAGTCCAGCTCACAAACACATTTGCATCTTGGCTTGGGAGCAAGAACTTCAACTCTTCATTTGAGAGCATCTTGTCTTTTTGGTCACTGTCAGAGAAAACACAGAAGCCAGGAGCTCCTGTTCTAATTGACAGGAATGAATCTGCATTAATTTTTTTTAGCAATTTAATAGGGAAAAACCCAAGTAATTTTAATTTTGCTGGAATGGAAAGGATGTCTTTTTTTCCAAAATAGTGAATATTGGTACAATTTTCATCTGGAGATTTTTATTCATTTTATTACCTTCTAATTTGGTACTTTATTTCCCCTTCCAGTTCTCAACTGAGCTGTCAAAAAGGTAGGTTGTAGTATCTAGGAAGTGTGCAGAGAGAAAGAAGAAGAAAAAAAATGTCATATTTCTATGTTCTTTTATCTCCTTAACTTACTAGGAGAGCTCAGTTTGACCCAGGACTTCAAAGGGAGAAAATACATCTATAGTACAGCACATGAAAAGAAAGAAAATAGAAAATAGCTATTAAATGTGATATTCTGATGGATTAGCATATATATAAAGCTTGAATTGAATTCCAGCAGAAATGTTAAGTTGCTCAGTCCTGGTCACAGGTGGAGAGGTCATGAAGAGGTTACAGAATTCCCTAGTCCAAAACCAAAGTGTTACAAGTGTGGAGTGTGAATGTCTCAGAAAATGAATGGATATGTTGGGAAATTATCCTCTTTGAGGCCAAAGTCACATGGACTCCATCACTGGAAACAAGGAATTCAGTGGCTTGGCATGTATACAAAATATTTTGTCAGCTTCTCCGTGGAAATGTTCTGCAGGTGGCCAAGAAGGTCAATAGCATCCCATCTTGTATCAAAAATAGTGCAGCCAGTAGGAACAGGGAAGTTCTTTTACCCCTATACTGGGCACTGGTGAAGCTGCACCCTCGAGTGCTGGGTTCAGTTTTGGGCCACTCACCCCAAGAAGGACATGGAGGTGCTGGAGAGTGTCCAGAGAAGGGCAACAGAGCTGGGGAAGGGTCTGGAGCACAAGTGTGTTGGGTTTATGGCTGAGGGAACTGGGGTTGTTGAGCCTGGAGAAAAGGAGGCTGAGGGGAGACCTTCTGGCTCTGTCCAAGTCCCTGAAAGGAGGGTGGAGAGAGGTGGGGGTGGGTCTTTTATCTCAGGTAACAAGCAATAGAATGAGAGGAAATGGCCTCAAGTTGCACCAGGAGAGGTTTATATTGGATATGAGGAAAAACTTCACCCAAAGGGTAGTCAGGCATTGGAACAGGCTGCCCAGGAGGGTGGTGGAGTCACCTTCCCTGGTGGGATTCAAAAGACAGGCACACGAGGTGCTCAGGGACATGGGTTAGAGGTGGAATTGGCAGTATTTGGTTTATGGTTGGACTTGACGATCTTAAAGGTCTTTTCCAGCCGCTATGACTCTGTGATTCTGTGTAGCATATTTGCAACACCATTATAAGGTCACTGGAATTAGAGAAAGGAATGGCAGATGACACAATCCCACTTTATCCATGAATTATAGAATTAGTAGTGACTCTTAATGTGGAAGGATGGGTACATGGATGGTAGTAGAGACCATAAATACAGGATATTTCTGCAAATCATTGTTGTCAGGACATTGCAGCCTGGCAATTCCCTGTACATAGGGAATCAAGGATGCTGTCTGAATGTCCAGCTCTCTTTGTGGTTTCCTTTCTTCTGCTTTGGTTTCCCCCTTCTGGAAATCTGTACATCTTGCGAAAGTTAGTATGGTGACGTATCATCCTGTACCCCAATGTGCACAGGCATATGTATGGGCAAATATTTTGAATCCAGATAAAATAATACACTTTCTCTGGGGTAGATAATGGTCAGCACAGTGAGGTAAAGGGAGCTCCACTTCTTTAAGGACTTCCTGGAAGTTCTCTTTTGTTATAATTTCTGTCCTTCTTGCCCTTTCCAGGCACATTTGTAAGCAACTGAGCCTTCACGTCCCTAAACCTTTTGAAAATTCCCCTTCAAGAGGACATCTACTGTAGTCATCAGCATTAACTTGGTATTTACTTTCACAATGAAAAATGTTATTTACTTACTTTCTCTCCTGAAGACCAGGGAAACACTTTTTGTTGTTGTTGTTGTTTGTAATTAATAATGCTTGGCATGTTTTGCTGAACATTTTATTGCATGTATTTTTAGAACTTAATTTGATTCCACATCACATTAGGAATACATATATATTAAATCCCCAAGTCATGGTTCTTTTTATTTTTCTTTTTTTTTTTCTCCCCTCCTCATATGCATTTAGTAGAAGAAACATTTCCAAAATTCCCATCTGTTCTGCATGTAAATTCAGCTAATTATACACTGATTGACAAGGCTATAAAAGGACATTTTTTGTGAGATGATAGGTTTAGAGGCCTGCTGCACTAAAAATTAACATGCGTAGGCATTCTGCAATTTTCCCATGGAAACTATATGTAGGAGTCAGGGAGATACAAATACATACAACAAAACGTGCTCTGACTGTCACCCATAGAGTATCATAAAGGCTTTGGGGTTGTTTGCATGTATTTACTCATCCTAGAGCAAATGTGCACGTTGGGAGGGATCAATAATCCAACCATAATGACAGAACTTCAGTAGGAGCAGAAGTCAATCCTGCCCACCCCTTGCCTGAATCAGCAGGTTAGAATTCTTCAGTTGCTCAGCTGTTGGCTTGAATGAAAGTTGGAGTGAATCCAGAGGGTTCTGGATGGGTGCACAGGCATGCAGGAGGTGGTCAAAGCAAATGAGATGAATTTCTAGCTTTGCTGAAATTCTGAAGACCAACTGGGGGGTATTAAAACAGCAGGAAGAGTTTTGTCTTTTAAGAGAACATGGAAAAAATGAGAGTTTTCAACCAAAAATAAAAGATGTCAGGTGCTTTGTTTTCTTAAAACTATGAGTATAATGGTGGTGGTGAGATAAAGAGCAGAGCAGGAAAATACTGTAGTACCTGGAGAAATGTTGGCCTTTATTCCTACATATATTCCCATTGTTAGTGATCATACCTTACCCAAAAGGATGATCAATTTAACAGTTGAGTGCCTTGGACGCACTGCAGCACAGTGCTGACAGCTGCAATAATAAATTTTGGGCATTAGCAAACACCCTGGAATTGAACTTTATATGCTAGACTTCTGTCTAAAAATAGCCATGATGCAAGCTGGTGCACTCAGTTACTTGATAATAAACCACATATATTTTAAAATAATATATATTCCATTTCTTTGTCCTTTCTGCTTTTTTGATTTTTTTTGGTTTGGATTTGTCATCTACTCAGACCACTTTCAACCTAGGCAAGGAAGAGGAGAGCTTGTGTTAGAATATAACCATCCTGGGTATTAAACCTAAAACCCCTTGTTCCTTGGGCCTCTCACTCCAAAAAGGACATGGAGATGCTGAGGCATGTCCAGAGAAGGGCAACGGAGCTGGGGAAGGGTCTGGAGCACAAGTGTGATGAGTTCCCGGCTGAGGGAACTGGGGTTGTTGAGCCTGGAGAAAAGGAGGCTGAGGGGAGACCTTGTGGCTCTGTCCAAGTCCCTTGGAGGAGGGTGGAGAGAAGTGGGGGTGGGTCTGTTCAACCAAGGATCACGGGACAGGACAAGAGGATATGGCCTCTAGTTGTGCCCAGGGCAGTTGAGATGGGATGTGAGGAAGAATTTCTTTGCTGAAAGGGTTCTGAGGCATTGGAAGGGGTTGGCCAGGGCAGTGATGGAGTCCCCATCCCTGGAGGGATTGAAGAGTCGTGTAGACATAGTGCTGAGGCACATGGGTTAGTCGGGGACTTGTCAGTGTTGGGTTCATGGTTGGACTCGATGAGCTTAAAGGGCTTTTCCAATCCAGGCCATTCTGGGATTCAGTGATTCTAGAACAGCAGGGGTGTTTATGAGAGAATGTGGGAGAAACATTATCAGATAATTTTGGTAGAAATGGAAGAAAATTCAACACAGGAAAGGTCAACCAGAAATCAGACAATTTCTTAATTGTATTCTTTGCAAGGGTAATTAAGCATTGGAACAGATTAATAATGGATGTGGTTCATGCACCATCAATGAGGATCTTAAAAATAAGGTTCAATCTCTTCCTAAAATGTACGATCTAATTTTATCATGAGTTATTGGGTTAGATGAAGGGACTAGGAAATAAAATTCCAATCTGTGGTGCAGAAGAAATACTCACAGCTTTTTTGATGACCCTGAAATTTCTGATTCTGGAAGAATTCACTAGGAGAAAATTCAGTTGTTCTACTAAGGTGAAAGGATAGTATAATAAGGTTAGAAAATTAATTCATTATCTATGAAAGCTCTAATCATATCCATGCTAAAAGAGTAGCGTACAATATTCATTTTTGCTTGTTTTGAGTTGCTGGGAGGGGAGGCAGAGCTAATCCTCACAAAGCAGCACATTTAGGAGTAACAGGGGCATTAGCATCTTGCAAAAAGTGCACAGACCTCGCTGTGAAGAGGACCCAGGTAAGATGTTTCGTATACACAGCGTGATTCAGAATTCACAGCGCTCCATTCCCGAGCCACTGTCCTCATTAAAGTTTGAAAGTACACCTGGTTTACGAGTCTCACGATGGCTGTACTCCTATAAATCTCTTTTGCTAATGTTTTAGACTAGCTCCTAAAATAATGCTGCTTTTGTGGCTTTTTTCTTCCTTTTTTTTTTTTTTAAGATTATACATAAAAGGATTCTGAAGTTTTTTTGTATTTTTGTGTTTTGGACACAGCGTTAATATAATACTCATTGATCACATCAACAAGGACATCCTGGCCATAGTTTCCAGCCACTTGCAGGGAGTTTTGGGTCTAAGTTGTTTTTTTTGGGTTGTTTAGTTTTTTGTTGTTGGTTTTTTTTTTCAGACTTTATGTGTAACAGGGTGGGGGAAGGAAACAACAGAGTTGAATTGCTCCTCAGCTGCTTAACCACAGAACCACACTATTACTATCCTAACTGTCACCCTTCTTTCCTTTGGTGAAGTCTATGGGTTGCACAGGTTGCAATTCAGGAGCATCATTTAACCCTTACAATAGCAGCCCTCATGGGAACAGCAAAATTTAAAAATTTTGTTAAATTAAGGGCCTTTTTATCAATCAAATGTTTCATCTCTCAGCAGGCAACAACTGAAAACTCTGCTCCAGATGGAGAATGTCAAGTTCTTCCTATTGTAATTAATCTAAACCAAACTTCTAAGTAATTTAATGAGTTGTAGTTCACGGAACAATGGCAATAAGGACCAAAACATTGTCCAAGATCTGTGGGGAACCTTAAATCAGAGAAAAATAATATCATTAGCATTTTGGTAGCACTTGTACAGAGAAGAACAGCAGTAACAACTCGTGGAAGTCAATCCAAAGCAACTATTAACTTCTCTGATCTTGTGGCTAACATGACAGCACATCCTGCTTGCTGTCTACAAAATTGGTTAACCCCTTGTTTACAACTCCATGTGATCTGATGATATGTAGAAGAGTCCAAAGGACTGTGAAGCAATGAGAAGGGAGAAAAAAAATCATTAAATATTTGCTAATAGTAAACCAATAGGAAGCTTATAATTGATTTTAGAAAAAGTCAATCAAAAATTTTGAAATTCAAGACTGATATGGACAGCTGAAAGGAGCAACCCACATATTTATTAAAACAACTGCTGCTTAATGAGGAGATCGTCCAACTTCTGTATATCAACTTATTTCTTTGAGTTTATATAAACTCATTTCTTTTGGCGTGTACAGTTTAGCTGTTGTATTTCAGGTAGCACATAAAATAAACTTTAACCAAGAAGGAGGTTCTAAGCACCTCTCCATGATGGAAAACAACAACCTTTTCAGTGATGTTTAAAGATATAGCAGTGAAAAAAAACTATTCATGAAGAAATGATTGGCACAAACAATAGCTGTCTCTTTGGCAACTGTCACTTCAATTTCTTGGTAGCAATTCACATCGGTTTGGTGATAGTGATTTATAGTAACTTCCCCCTTCACAACTGAATACATCTGTAAAATGATTCCATGACAAATAAAGTGTAATGCTTATTTTCTATTTTTTTTTTTTTTAACAGTAAACTTGTATTAGAGGATTGAACCATCCTACCATCACAGAAGCATCCAAAGTATAGGGCAAAGTCAAACCATGCATTAGAGGCAAAATACAAAATATGTAGCAGAACTGTCACAGAGAGTGCTAGGCACTGGAGACTGAGAAATGGGAAAGATGGAGGTAAACCAATTTTTTTTACAAGTTTTTTTCTCTGTATTATTATTTTATTTATTTTTGAAACTATTTATTTAAAAATGATTTAAAATTTATTGATTTTATTTATTATTATTATTTATTTAATTAGTAGGCATTTAGTCCTGCTTTTTATTGAGTTGCTTGGCAAGTTTTCACTCTGGAAGGACAGAATCCTTCCTAATAAAAGCTTGGATAGATGAGCTCAATGTAGGCTAACTCCAAAATTATACCATGTTGCTCATCATCTTATCGAAGGAGGGGATGGAGATCATGGGAATGAAGATTTTGTGTCCACTTCTGCTTATTCTTTCAAATCCTAGAGCTGGACACAGTAGTCCAAAGGGGATTTCATGGTTCCATCAAGTTTTCACTCTGGAAGGACAGAATCCTTCTGAATAAAAGCTTGGATATATGAGCCCAACACCCCACCCAATGTAGGGCTAACTCCAAAATAAGACCACGTTGCTCAGCATCTTATCGAAGGAGGGGATGGAGATCATGAGAATGAAGATTTTGTGTCCACTTCCTCTTGTTCTTTCACAACCCAGAGCTGGACACAGTAGTCCAAAGGGGATGTCATGGTTCCACGTAGAGTAGAATGACTTTACCCCTTGACCTGCTGCGTGGGTGCTGGTGAGAAGCACTAAGAGTCACCAAAGGCTCATGAACCTGGTAATGGTTGTGTGCAGAGACACATGGGACCTTTCTGCCAATGCACATTTCCAGCAAACAGAAATGTAGGAGCTTTACTCTCATTTCCAGAAAATTGTATTTCACTGTTTCAGTGCTCTTTTGTGCTGTTCTTTCAGGGAACTATAATTTCTTAAATCTTGCTGTTTGGACACTATGAAAACATGTAACATAATTGCTCCTCAACCTGGATGTTTACTGTCCCTGGCTCCACGTTAAAAGATGCTTATTTCCCACCAAATAGCATGAGGGTCTCAGTGCAATAATAGGAGCATTTCCAAAATAATAAAACTCCTGTGTGAATGAGGCTTTAATTTTAATTTAGCTTTCTTATAACCAGGGGTACAAAATTTTGTGGGGTTTTTTTTGCCTTGTTGCCTTAAATTTACACCAGAACCCTTGGTAAACATTGCTTAGTCACTAGGAGGCTAAATTTATTTAAATCAATATCTAATTAGGTTCCTTAATGTATTACCTTTCACTTCAGAAATTTAAGAAATCGAAGCAGTTAAGTTGGTTCACTGATATCCTACTGTTTTATTTTTGTTTCTACTTGACTAACTTTTACATGTAATTGATCATTTCTAGACCACAGTGTTACATTGATTTCTTTAGTTATTTAGTCTACTTGTGTGCTTTTAAGGAATGAAAAAAAAAATGCATTTTGGGGTGCAAGAATCTTTCATGTTTTCCAGAAAATGGAGCATAAATTAAAGGGTATGAAGCTTGATATTATTAAGTTACAAGGCAATGCAAAGGTAGTTTTTCCTCTTGTACCTTGAAATTGCTTGGATTAAAAGAAAAAAAAATTCTTCCATGAAAAAGAATATTTGTAAAGTACAGAAATCCCTATTAATAGGAAAAACAGGACATTTTAGAAACTTTCTACTGTGATGAGGCCAGATAAACCCATGGTGTGGTACTTCACGTAGCACTACATTTGATATAAAATAACATGATCTATTTTTTTAATTTTAAAACCATTTAATAAGTTAGTGTAATTTATCTTTTTTTTTACAAGAAGGATCTGGATAGTAAATATAAGAAAAATGAGTGGCCTCTCCCAGTATCAGATAAATGAATTAATTTGTTAGTGTACAGCAACAGCATTACCCTTTCCACCCCAATGTAATTGCAGTTGAGGGAAACTCTCAATGTTACACACATGAAAAATCAGAGCTAGGACACTAAGGTTACATTTCTTCTGTGTTCCTTTATAAAGTACCTGTAATGCTTCACAATCATGGCAATACTCTCATTTATCCATAAGAAGAGATGTTTCTCTGCATGATAATATATATGAATTATAATAACTCTTCTAGGAAAAATTAAAATCTTGGGTTTTGTTTAAAAAAAAAGTATGAAAAAAAGAGCAACCGTTTTGTGAGGAACAGAACAGTTGATACATGTCTGCTATTCTCATTTCTTTATATAAGTGATTTATTTATATATGTGTATACATATGCAAATCCTTGACATTGAAAATACCCTGTAGGCAAAGTAATTTATAGCAAATTAAAGAAACTTTAGAGTTACCAAAGAAACTTACTCAGTAGAAACATAGTTCCGTTGCATGAGGTTCATGGTTTAGAGTTTTGAGGTTGTTTTAAGAGTTTCTGGCTTTTGACACTAAAAATTGAAGAAAAGTGAACACTAATTTAATGAGACTTCCCAAACAAAATGGTTTATCAAAACATCCCAAACATTTTATCATACAACCAATCATCACTGTAGCAAACAAATTTCATCTCTTCATATTGTCATCAGTAATCTTTCTATAATTTGGGAAGGAAGGGAACAAATTGTTGTTGTCTATTCTAATCTTACTAAACCAGCCTGAAAACCAAAATATTTAGGAGAAATAGCTTCAAGATCATTCTGTGAGTGAAATAGAGCCTTGGGTAGAGCTACCATCAGTCTAATGCTATCTCAGATCTAATTTACAGACTTAAGTGTCTTAGGCAGCATACGGATCTTGTGCTCTTCTTCCATTGACCTCAACTTCTCCTGACTTGAAGTACAAGGTGTTTAGGCACGAGCTCAAGAAAGCATTCAGCACATAAGCTCTGGAAATGTCCAAGTTACAGTAAACTCATGATAAAAGATCTTCCTGGAGCAGAGGCAAATGGTATTTCCTGGATGTTGGGGGTTTTTTTTGCTTATAGTCGAAATATCATTAAAACCAGCATGAAAGGGTGAAACTCTGTTCAGAGCACTCAAAGGCTCATGACTTTCACCCTAGATAAGCTAGTGGTGACTTTAATACTCTAGTCCTGACTTAGTCACTAAATACCACCATGAATGTGAAATGATCATATATAACTAATAATTAACTATGGTAAATCTGTCTCAGTAACATACAAATTATGTTCTGAGCTCTGGATGTGTTCTTGTGTGGGACGCATATAATATTCAGTAGAGATATTGCTGTCCAGATTTGTCTGCTGTCAGTTTTTGGGAGCTTTTCCTAAATAAAACCAGTTTGAAGATGGTGCATTATGGAGGATGAATATCATTAGATTAAATTTTCACCCTTGACAGAAAAAGTGGCTAGCGATGGTATTACAGGACAGAGTCTGGTTGAGAGGAAGCAGCCTAGAAGTATTTCTAGTTATTCCAGTGCTGTCAAACTGAAATTGTGCTTTCTACTATCTGAAAATCCCACTCACACAGAGAGATATCAATTGTAACAAATGGTGTGTTAACTCATTTTAGTCATATTCACTTTATTTAGATATAGTATAAAAAAACCTCAAAATACCACAAAACCCCAACAAACACTTACTAAATGTTTCTGGATACATATTTGTCATTTATATCAGTATAAAAATTGCTAGATTTTTCTGGGTTTTTCCCCCCACCCAAAGATTTGGGAACAGCTTTATGAGCTGTCTAAAAAAAAAAAGTTTCATCAGAGATGACATTTCAAAAATACTACCCAAAAAATAAGGTTATTGTGCTTGTTTCCCTGTATTTCTAGGCAGACTAAGCTTATTCTTAGAAACAACAGCCCAATAATTATGGCTACTTATGACTTTAATTAAGCAATGTTAGATGAAGCTTTGATTTTGTAATCTTTTCTACATATAAATAGTCCGAAGTTCAATGTAGTCTAATGATTAGGAACCACTTGAAGCATTTGATTCTGTAAGATGCTGTTTTACGTTACAGCTTTCAACTCCCCTTGACTTACAAGGGGCCAGAACTCTGTGAATTACAAGTAGGAGTGCAACTAAAAATGGAAAGAGAAGTAAATAGATAAAACATAAAGGAGTACTTGGACTCTCACAACTCTGTGCACACAATAGCAACATTTATTTTGAAGAAGTGGAGAGAAAAACATTGGGGTTTCCAATGAGCTAGAGCTTTTTTTTAAATGTTGCACATATTTATGGTACAAAAGCAGACTTGCCATACACCAGTGCCATGGTTTTTGGATGCTCCATGCTCAACTCTTTTGTGTATTTAGTGTAGAGCATGACCCTAACACTGATGTCCACAGATACACACTCTGCTTAGACCCCTAATTTTGTAGTTTATTCCAGTCCAGTGTGGTTCAACCACGCAGGGTGAGGAGAGGTGGGATGACCTTCAAGAGCAGTGGGAGCACACACAGGTACTTGGTTGGTGCTGATAGAGAAAAAGAGAAAAGTTTGCTACTGATCAGTTCCACACACCAAAATTTCATATTTTTTCCACTTTTCTGTCTAGACAAAGAAGTTTGAATGTGTGGTTTAATGGCAGTCTGTAACGTAAGCTTATTCTATTAAAGTATTTTTAATAAGGTCATGCTACAGGAAGCCAAATCAAATGTAAGCACCTTTTTTTTTTTAAAGTCTACTCTGCTTCAAGAGAAAAGGCAGATACATCTCCAACACTAATGAATGAATCTATTCCAGCCTTACGACATTTTCTAATACAGCCCACTCTAAGTCAAATAAAGACTGCAGGTAAATACAGAATTTTAAAAATTCTACTGCCACTAGACATGTCATCTTTTAAGAAACATTGCATGCATTTTCTGTTCTATATTCAATTAGAAGAACAAGTTGGGTCCTGTTGAACCCAGGTTCCCAATCAGATTTCTTTGTCCCAAGTTACCTAGGGATGGTTGAAGAAACTTAGAGGAATGGAAAGCATAAATATTTCCTGGTGATGAAGCTTCTGGAAGTTGCTAGGACAGAGAAAAACTTCTTTCTGGACTGTAGACATGTCATCTTTTAAGAAACATTGCATGTATTTTCTGTTCTATATTCAATTAGAAGAACAGATTGGATCCTGTTGAATCCAGGTTCCCAATCAGATTGCTTTGTCCCAGGTTACCTAGGGATGGTTAAAGAAACTTAGAGGAATGGAAAGCACAATTTTTTCCTGGTGATGGAGCTTCTGGAAGTTGCTAGGACAGAGGAAAACTTCTTTCTGGACCATGGGCACACCAAGACAAGAGTCTCATGTTACTGGATGGTCTCAGTTCTGAGTTTTGTTTTTTTTTTTTTAATAAGGAAGATGTTCAAACATCCCATTTTGATTGTAAAAATACCTTCTTTTTTCCCTATCACTCTCCTTCCTAAATGTGTTTTCCCCAAAATATTTCTGAAGTGTGCCTTTTCATCTTGATTTTGAGATGAAAATAATTATTAAAGTATTGGAATTGTCCCACAGGCTGGAAAAATCTATTTTTGGACCATCTTTGTACACAACATCTGCAAAAGAAGAGAGAGCAGTACGGAGATCTCGTTCCCTACCTGGAGGATAAAGCCCAGCTGTTGTTCCACGGTTCAGAGCTATGAAGAATATTGTAATTAAAAGATACAGACAGAGACATCTCAGATGGCACAATAAACTCACCTTTAACTTACCTCTATATTTAGCAAACAGATTTTTATGAAAAGAATGGTTAAAATTCGTGATAATACAGGTAGCTCAATCACCAGAAGGAAATGTATCCTCTTTGCTGTACAAATCCTCCTCTTTCAGCTTTGTTTTCATCTACAGCTGTGCGAGCTGAGTATTAAATGCAACTATTTTGACTTTGTAGTATTTTATGTCTAGTTGGAACAGTTGTAAAAGGCTGATGTAAGGCAGCCAAGAATTGGACCTTTTCCATCTTCTGCTCGTTCCGTGGTGCTTGGTTTTATGTGTTACCTTTTACACTAAACCAAAGTCACAGAGTAGGCTAAACAGCAAAATAAAAGCCTGACATGCTCTACTAAATCTTATTCCCCAAACTAGAATAATTTTCATGTCTTAAAAGTTTTACCGGTTGGGTCCTCGTGGGAGGAAAATGTTGGATTCATAGCAGATTTATTTTCACTCCATTTCTGCATTTCAATCAGTTTTGATCTAATAACTGTCACCTGACCTGATTAAAGCACACCTCTCTTCTAGTTGATTTAAATCAACTTGGCTGCTACACAGGAAGCTAAAATAAGTGTTATTTTAGATGACCATCTGGTACACTAAATTCATTTACTTTAGAGAACTTTGTTTTAATTCAATTACCAGGACCATACAACGAACAGTTAGGGAGGGGACTATTTTTTTACAAACATGTTTTGCAAGAACTGAAATAAATATCTGCCTTTACCTCGGCTTTCAGGTTGGTGGCAGGGGGTTGGTTTTTTATATTCTTATTTTTTGTAGAGAGAAATGTTTAACTTGGAGTAGCAGCTGAGCAATGGTTTTAGACTTAAAGGGACCAGATCACATACAAATCATTTAGAAGGAGCAAAATGAAGGTCATGGCATGTTATTGACCTAACAAATTGTCCCACGTATCCTCAACTTCATGAGGAATGGCAGCAATGGATGCCATGGAGCGTATGGGGACAGCAAATGACAAAGTTCAAAATAAAGAGAAGAGAAAGGAGGCAGGTGCCCCCATAGGACAATTCAACCTTTAGTCAAAATGAAATTACTTGCATATGATCCTCAGCAGTGCATGCTTCAGGAAGTAAAAATTTTCAGAAGCCAGAAAAGAAAATTGAAGCTGCGCCACAATCTTCAAAGTAATTTTGAGAGAAAACACATTAATAACAGATTTTCATTTATTTTTTTCCTATTACTTGTAATTTTACTATTATTGAAGACAGAACTTCATAAAAATGCTGGAAACCATTGATAAAAACTATTCATTAACATACACATGCTATCGACACATCTTTCATAATTCAGCTCTTATTGCAGATAATGAAGACTTTTGTTATAAAAGCTACATTAGATCAATTAGCAACAGCTCCCCTTGCTCGCTGTTCCCGTCTCATTGCTCTCCAGTGTGCCGAGTCTCAGGTAGCCTCTTTTCTACCAGCATCTATCCATTGCACCTCCATGACTGTCACACAAACAAGCTCTCCAATGTACATTTGAAGGCCACTCCTTTGATCAAATGAGTGAAAAAGTGTGAAAAGCTTGATATTGAACATGGATACACCATCAAAAGAAAATACCGACTTGACACATTGGTTGGCACAGGACACTTACAAGTTGGACCTCTTCCAGATTTGCTGGGCTGCAGGTGTAGGAGACAAATCTGTATTTCAGATTCTTAAGTGGGAGATGGTGTAGGCAAATGAGGAGTGAGAGGAGGACTTGGATAATATAAAGAGAATAAGAAAGGATTTCCCTGAAAGCTTTAATTACAATTTTAAAGCAGAAAACTTAAACAGGCTTTAGAAGAAGAAATAGTTTAAAGAATGGTATTATGACCTTGCAAATTACTGCTAGTGTTACACACAATGCAAAATCACGATAGAAATTATATAAATACTGTAACTTGGTTCACATTTTAAGGATCTGACTCATAAATTACCATGAAAATGGTGCGTATTTTAGGATCCAATGAGGTCTTTACCCATTGCTTGGCTTAGGGTTGTAGATCTGAAAGACAGAACATCAGAGGCAGCTCGTGTCTGGCATTCGTGTGGTGTTTGGAGCCCTCTCATCGCATCTGTCAGCTGTTGGGCAGGAGCTCCACTCAATAGACGTGCTGGCATGAAGATCGATCAAGCATGTTCAGAAGCTCTTGTCTCATGGGGAAACGCAGGGAAGTTGTTTAAAAGTAAAACAAAGTACAAAAGTACAAGTTCCTTGTCTGCTGTTGGGCTCACGATAGCAATTGTGACTATTCCTTATGAATAACCTGAAGGTCAAATTTGAAGAAAGTTCACATTAAGAAAAATAAGTATTATTGGAAAGTTATTAAAATTTACCTTAATGATTCTTTTGATAAGTGTTATAGGAAAACTTTCATTTGAAGCAACATTTTTTTTTTTAAATTCAGTTATTGTATGCTAATTAGGATGAAAAACAAAAATGAATCAATTTTGAAGATAATGGAAGAAAATATTTTAACAGAATCGGTATAAGACTATTTACTGATTATAATTTTTCAATAAATGGTCAGATTTTTATTTTTAACCCTAATTTGAGAGGAAAAACATGCAAAGTCTCAAATATCAGCACAAGAAATCTATTTCTTTCTCAACTACGCTCAAACTGAAGATTCATTTCACTATAAACAAGTTACCTGCTACTGAAAGGTCAAAAAAGAAATGGTCTTTTATTACTGGCCTGACATTTTAAAAAATTCTGTTTATTTTATTGTGTATAGGTAGAGAGATGTTGGTGTGAGAGTGGTCGAGAGGGGATGGGGCACCTCTACCAGCTTCTCCACCACTGAACCCACATCTCATGACTGTACTTGCATCCCTGAGCATCCTGCACCAGGGCTGAGGCTCTTTCATTGCCACACTGTGGTAAGAACTTTGCTCACCTTAGTCCCTGGCAATAAAGTGCATGTGGTTCTTACTTACCTCTCTTTTGTGAAAGGATTGTAGTATTTTTATAGCCCCTCTGTTATTCTGGACTTTCACATTTAACCTGTATCAGCCGTGCTGTGA
This sequence comes from Antrostomus carolinensis, assembly GCF_000700745.2. Taxonomy (NCBI): domain Eukaryota; kingdom Metazoa; phylum Chordata; class Aves; order Caprimulgiformes; family Caprimulgidae; genus Antrostomus; species Antrostomus carolinensis. The sequence goes on along the minus strand of NW_010302910.1, from coordinate 10,783 downwards.
CATCACCTGCCCTGCAACCAACATGAACTGGGGAGTCACCAAGGGGCACCCATCTCTGAAAGCAGCAGAAGCACATAGTTACTTCAATCACCATGAGTGTGAGCAGCTTGAATCTTCTCATTGTGAGGAACTGTGTTTTCAACCACCTTTGTTTCATTAAGGTAATGCTATCGGAATTAAAGTAAGAGTTAGTGCATGCTTTAAGGTCCTATAATCAGAATTAATGGTTTTCATCTCTTAAAACCATTAGATAGTTAATTGGAATATACATAGTTAAATAAATGTGGTTGACAAGGATTTACAGTGTTACCAAAATAGAAAAGAGAGGAAAAAAAAAAAAAAGGAAAGAATATTGTTGGGGTTTTATATGTTTGCTACCACTTTAGGAAAAACAAACCCATAAATCCACCACTGCCATCCAGGCAGAGTAGGATTCATTTATATAGATTTTGTATTTCTGATCAACCAGCTCATATTCTGGTGAGCAGAGGTTGTGAAATGCATCCATTTTTTTTTTCATTCTACATTTAGGTTTACTCAAGATTTAGATTCATAGTGACTGGACTTTGTTCCCTTTTCATGTCCTATTTTCTTCATATACTTGTGTGACCAGTTGAAGCTGATGAACTGTTGTGAAGAAGCAGAGAGAAGGTAGAGAAATGTAAAAATGCATTAATTATATGTTTTACCAAAAAAACCCATAAACTGAATAAACCATTCAGACAACCCAGTACTGCACAAATATCTTCAATATATTTTATTCAAATTTATCTGGCATCCCTTCTGAACTTCTACTGGAATAGATGCCTTGGATCTGTTTGGGGATACCTGGAGATGTCACTAGATGTTTACACATGGACTGGAGTGGTTGGATTAAATTTTCATTCCTTCAACTAGCTGCCAACCCTACATCATCTTTAAATACTACTTTGGCCAGTCCATCCCTGTTTCATGGGGTAACAGCGTTCACTTTACATGCCATACAAAGAGTGTGCATTGGTAGCTTAAGCAAATTCTAATAAAAGGGAAATTTTCTAAAGGCTAAAAGCAATTTTGCCATTGCAAAGTATTCACAAGCTTTCATTAAATATTTTCGCTTTTTAATTGCAAATGTCAGCTTGGAATAGCTCTGTTTTTAGTACAGTTAGGAGCATATTAGTTTTTTCCCTCCGGGGGAAGAAATGAATTTTGCCCCTCCAATCAAATACCAATATAGAGCATTTAAATAATTTCTTTAGCAAACACATTTTTCTCTCCTGCCTATGAACGAAAAGAGATTTATTCTTTGTGCTTCATTTGTAGGTTTTTTCTTCTACACTTGTGAGCTTGTATTTTAAAAACATAAATAAACTGAAGTGGTTTCTCCATGTGATTTTAAAATTCCAGTTTTCAGAACAGTTTTCTGACTAATCTCTATACATTTATCTGGAAGGGGGTAATATAGAACTGACTGAGGACATTAGCTGGGATATGTATTCAACTTCTTTCTGACTGATTGATATAATTGTAGCTCTCCAAGTCCTATTGTGATTGCAGGATTAGATATATACTTTTATTTCAGCTTAGTATTTTGGAGCAATGCCTTCTGAGGAAGAAAGAAACTGATAATTTCTTGTCACTAGCAAGCTGTAATTACACGTATTTATATTTAACCTTTCCAGATACTACTCATTAACATTTACTTGGCACAGATACAGTTTACATTTTGATATACTGCTTTTGTGTAAAGGTTATAATGACTATAGTAATCTTTGACTTGCTACTCTTCCCTCTCCTGAAAGTGCTGGGGCTATGTCAAAACATAAACTTGGGAGAAAAAGGGTTGGAATATGGATTTTAGTTTATTCTGCTAAACAGTTCTGTTATGGTAGTCATAGTAATATGAATTTTAAAAACCAAAACCAAACCAAACCAAAGCAACACGATAGGGAAGTGGTTGAGTCACATCCCTAGAGGTATTTAAAAGACAGGTAGATGAGGTGCTCAGAGATCTGGTTTAGCAGTGGACAGGTACAGTAGGACTCTATGACCTCAAAGGTCTTTTCCAACCAAACAATTCTATGAGTCTATGTTTAATACAACCAACAAAAACCCATTAACAAGCCAGTTCTAGTCTTAATGCCATGACACTGTGAACTACTCCTAGATACATGAATAACTTCAGCTGTAAGAGACTCTGGAGGTCATCTGGCCAAACCTTATGCTCAAGTCAGGGCTGACTTCAAAGTTAGATTCAACTTCAAAGTTGGATCAGGCTGCTCAGGGCCTTGGTCATATCAGTTTTGAACATTTTCCTGATAAAGAGTAAACCCACTGGTGGCCACCAATGGACAAGAGAAGACACCACTCTGAACTACTTATCACTTCCATCCTGTGCTATGAAGGGACACCACTTTTCTACATTTTGCTCCCCAATGATGGGAAGGTGCAGCTGGAAATACTGACCTGTGCTGAATTCTCCACCTTTCTGATCTTCCCCAGAGGCATCCATAGAAAAAAAAATAATAATAATAAAAAAAAAATCAGGCACAATTTTAGGTAGCAATAAAAAGAAATCTATTGTCATGGCAATTACTATTCTAATTATGGTCTAATTAGAATAAAAGCAAGAAGGATACTTTGAAAAACACTTTATCAGAAGGGAGAAATTTTATTTGCTTGATTTTTCCTTCTTCCACAATTCCTCCCTCCTCTGCTGTTTGAAGTTGCAAAGAAAAGAAAAACAGTTTAGAAAGAAGGAAGTTATTTAAGCACAGGTAGGCATTTTTTTTTCCTGGTCCCTGTAAGGTTATTTTAATCTTATCAAGGCGGATTTCTTCAATGAAACCAGCTAGTGGAATTGGGAATAATTAATGGTTCACCATGTATTGTACATTTAGAACTGTATATTAGCAGCATGCTTTTTCCCCATGGCTTTTTTTGTCCAGGTTTCCTATTTTATATGCCTTTGTTTGAAATCTGAGGCAGCTGCTGTCTTTTAAAAAAATTGGTAAAATTTTCTTTTACAGATTTCAGTCTTGCAGACTGACCTTTGCTTCTAATGAAGCAGAGAAATTTTCTTCTCCATTTATGCTCCTGGTGGACTTATCCAGAGACTAAGCACTTTTGGTGCTTCCTGGTGGTACAATTTGATGGTTCCAAAGAATTTCTCCTTTGCAACACACAGAATATGCACTGGACACAATTCACTCAGCTCGTCCAAATAAAAACCTTAATTAAAGTACTAAACAAGGAAAAGGTATGTTGCCCCAAATGATGTTGAAATCTCCTTGGGTGATACTTTTCAACAAAATTCTTATGTGATCAGCAGTCATCTCGTTGCAGATGACTGATATTTCTAATTGGCATAGGCTTTACTACCAGTTAATTGTCTACTTAAAACCAGTTGTGTAAACTAGGTGAAGTAATAGCCCATGAGACATTATAGATGATTAGTAAAAATAAAGTTCCTTGAAAGACTGAGATGTCAACTGACTGAAAATTATTTCTTCACTAAAATTTCAGCAGTTCAGGAGGACCGGATGGTATTATCAAGAAAATTAAAAGTGAAGTAAATTAAGCTACTCAGCATATAAAAAAATTGGCATGTAAAAATGAAACCAAAACAAAAAAAAAACTCTCTAGATTATATTTGATCAAATAAACGGAAAAATTGGCACTTGAATAGCTGATAGAGAATGTGAGTGAGATGCAGAGTGAATTTTTCATCACTCCAAATAGAGGTAATTGCTGGAAAACCAGAAAAGAGAAGGTGTGTTTGGCAGTGTTATTGACTTGAGACTTTTCACACATGATCTCAGCAGAGATGGTGGCCAACACGTCAAATAAAATAGTGGTTATTAGGGGGAGGTGGGAAAAAAAGATGAAGATCACATTAAATAAAAAATGACTTTAATTCTGGCCAGAGAACAGCTCCATGATCATACATTAATGTTTCATAGAGAAATTTGCTTAAAAGCATATAAACTTGAAGAAGAGTAAGTATAGCATCTGAATCTGAATAGGCTATCAAAATATTATAGGAAAAAAAGCTCTTAGAGTAAATTATTAAAAGCAGATAGAAATTATAGAACAATGCAGCTCTTTAATAACTACTTTGTGCCACCGTTATGTACTGAGCCTCAGATCTTTTAAGAACTAGAAAGGACTCTATTTCCAACAAGAATTTAAGATGGCCTCATGCTTTGTGTGTACCTCGTGTGATCAGCAGTGCCCGTGACAGCCTGCATGACTCTGGGAAGCCTTCTCCTCCACCCAACTTGAACCAGTGTGTGTGTGCACAGCAGACAACCCTGAGTGATACCAAGGGACATCAGATATTTTGTTCAGTAGTGAAACATTAAAGAACATATATGATCTGCTAGTTCTTTTGAGAGTTCTTGAAATATCATACCATAAAATCTAATACTAGATTTTTACTAAAAATGACAGATAGTTATGAGCCTATCAGATCTTGCCATGGGGAAACTTCACTTTTAGGTTTGAAATAACTAAATAAAACCAGAGACAAGTCTTAAAAGCATTAATCTGCATGTCAGTATCCCCATATCTCTCAATCTCCATCTTTTGGGGAAGTTTGGGTCAGGCATTGGATTGAAAAGTGGAGTTTTTTTGAGCAAAACTATTGTGTGATATAAACCAGAAATGCTCCAGCCTAGTTTTTTAAATTCTGGAGGGGTTGTGTTTCAAGAAATGCTTTGCTGTCAGCAGACAAATACTGAAATAATTGTTCTCTATGGGATAAAAAAAACCACTGGTTAAAATGCAGACACACACTCAGTTCCTCATTTTTAGAGCATACTAAAAGTTTGATACACTAGGGATTGGCAAATGGATCAAGGAATCTGTAGGTCGTACAACAAACATTTACCCATTTCTCTGTCTACATCATTTGAAACCAAGTTTTTTAGGTGATTATCATTCAATGTTAGAAAACGTTCTGATTCACCCCCATTTTACAACATCATCTTATGCTGAAAAGTTTACAGCACAGAAATAGAATGTGCCTTGTGAAATTTTCAGCTTCAGCTTAATTCAAGTAACCTCATGGACGCCTCTGAGGTTCAATTGGGGACGTGCTGAAGGTTTAATTTTGGATACTCCCAATAGATCCTGCTGGGTACTTCTGGGCAGAGCTGCTACTCTTGACCAGTTCCTGGAGTGTACCTGCCTGCAGTGGCTGGAGGGCTGGCTCTTAATGCTTCAAAACTGTGCTTCAACTCTCAAGGTTCCCATTTGGTCCTTGATGGACAAAGCAAATGATGTCCTGGGTACTGGGATGACCTGAATTTTAATTACCTCAAATCTGGGACAGACAAGACCTCCTTTGTGTAGAAGCATGGACACAAGATATTTAGATACGATTGTTTGTGCAAATCTCAGTGTAAAATTACACAAAATGTCTTTGAGCCACCACGACCACTACAAACAATAAAATCAAGATATCATCCTAACCATTTGATTCTTAAATTCACAAAGCAATATCCTGGAGGAATGATCAAGAATAATTTATTATATTTAGGGGGTGCTGGGCTAAATCATTCCTGTTGTGGCTTTAAGGGCCAGAAAAGGTGGGCTGGTCATTAGGATCAGCTGGGGGTCTAGGGTGGGTTTAGGTTTAGGCTTAGATTTAAGAGAGAGGAGGAGGAGGGGCTTGGGTTTTGCTTTTGCAGAAGGTGGAGAAGGAGGTGTGCTTGGCTGATTAAGGTAATGCTTTTTACAGTGGTTTTTTGCTTGTTTATGTTAATAAGTATTTGTCCCATCTTCTCACACTGAGATCCTGGGTAAAACCATGAGCTTTGGCAATGCATTAGATGTTCTTCAAAGTGTTAAAAATAAGCAGAATTTATGTTTTCAGCAATATTTTGGCACGTGGGTCTTCAGACAATAAAGAGTTGTTTGCTAGGTACTCTGGTTAATGAAGTGTCCTTTGATAATTAGTTTATCGGATTCAATTTATTATTTCATACTAAAAAAAGAGGAGAAAAAAAATGAAGGTTAGAAGTCTGTCTTAACTGTAAAACTTGGTGTGGGTAGGAGGGTCAGAAAAAAGCTATGAAGAATAGTAAAAATTAGTCCCTGTGTGTTGGTGTCAGGGGTTTTGGCCTGAACCTGCTGGGATCCATGAACGTTTTGGTACTGGATTCAGTGGTGCAGGAGTTGATCTGTGCTCTAACCACTTCAATGTGAGTGTCAGACCCATATTTCTTTTGTGTAGGTTTATTTTGGGATAATTCCACCCCAGGGCTTGACCTCACCCTCTGCACAGCCTAAGTAATTGGTGAGGTTTTTTCATATGGAGAAGAGGTTGTGGTTTTATTCCTTAGTCTCAAATCTCTTGAAAAATCAGCTGCTTTGCAGGGAAACTACTCTTAGTGAAAGTGAGTGTTATCAGGAGAGGTTTGCTCTGCTCTGGGTTGCTGTAGGGACTTGGTCTTCTGTGATCTGGAGCCAATATAAGGGAAAGATAAAAAACACCAGGGCAGCTAAACAGGAGCCAGTGGTTTCTGGAGTTCATATCTTGGTGATAAAATACTGGTAATCTGTGAATTAAGGTATTTTTTAGGAAAACAAATTTCAAAATGTAGCCAATGCAAGGGAGTAATGAGAGCTTGGTGTTCAGAAGTTGAGGAACTCAAGGTTCTTTCCTGTTCTCCCTGTTAATTAGTGGAGATTGTTGGAGATCACATGGGTTGCAATTGCAGCTGCAATTTTCTGCCAAAAATGGAAAGTGCTGGGTACTGTACATGACTTAAGGGAATTGTCAACTATATAAGATTAAAAATCATAGAATAATAGAGTGGTTGGAAGGGACCTTAAAGCTCATCCAGTTCCAACCCCCCTGCAATCAGCAGGGACACCTTCCACTAGACCAGGTTGCTCAAAACCTCATCCAACCTGGCCTTAAACACTTCTAGGGAAGAGGTGTCCACAAAATTCATATGTGCATATATCTACATCACTTTGGTGTCCCCTCCAAGACTTGTTTTCCCTCTCACTTCATCTTCCAACGCTGATGTTCTGCTGACTGTGTTGTGTTGTGTGCAAAGTACAAAACCTGACGGAGGCCTCCAGTGGTTTTTTTTGTTTGTTTTGTCATTAAATTTCATTAGGGTGATATACAAGAAAATAATTGTCATGAGTTTATTTTAGTTTTGTTTTATTTTTTTTTCTTCCCCTGCATGCATTTCTATTTTCGCCATCCATTTTTAATAACCACAGTACTTTGCCTGGAGGAGATACTGCCTGTCCTTGGTGTGCTGCTTTTATTTATAAGGTCAATATGGGAGAAAAAGACTAAATACTTTCCTGAACCTCTGAATGTTTCCTTTGGATTCTTTGTGAAGAGGAAAGCTGAAATAACTGGAAATATTTCAGGGATCTGAGGCTGTGCTCTCACTTCTTCCATCACTAGATGGCACGCTGTGTGTAGGAATGTGCTTCTGCCTTGGCTGGAGCTTGGAGATGCTGAGCCATGCCAAGCAGGGAGTTAATTTGTGGAGATGCAGAAGTAACTGAGCAATGACAGGCAGTTCACTTGAAGAAAACCTGGGTGAAAGGGACAAAAAGCTGAGCAGACAATTAACTCTGAGGAGATGTCTGTGGCACACGCTGAATGGGCAGATAGCAGGGAACAGGGCACAGATGACAGGCGTCAGACTGACAGCTCTTGTTTGGGTACCCACCACAGGCAGCAGTGAATGTTTGCTGTTAAAACATGAGTGTGTTGTGATTTTATTTATTTATTTTTAAAGTGTTATTTCTTTTTAACATAGATGCTACTGGTACATAATAGCTATCAAAGAACAGAAAAATTCAATTCTCATTCAATATTCCTAATGGTTGTTATCAAAAGTGTTCCATGAACCACAGCGGGGAGGTATCAGTGGCAGTTGAGGTACATATCTAGAATTAAATTTATAAGCAGAAACAAAGCCAGGGCCAGGGGAGTTTCATCCAGCAGCACCCCAGCTCCCCCTCCACGTTCCCTGTGGCAAGCACAGATCTGCTCTGTCTTATTTCAAGAGGGAGTTGCTGTTTGTTCAATACTTACTTGAAAAAAAAACAAAAAAACAACATCCTACAGCTGTTCTGGGTCCTTAAAGTCGAGCAGATGTTCTCGCTGACTCTGTTGGGAGTGTTGCTAACCAAGCTCCATCTCCTTACATGCCCAGGCTTTGCTGCTGCTGTGTGTGGGAGCAGCACTGGTGATGCCTCCCATGGGGTGGTACTGCTGCCTCTGGAAGTAGTGTTAAGTTGTCCTTGGTGCTTCTGCATCAGGTTGTGATTTCTGTCACTGGGGAGAAAGAAAGAGAGAGAAAAAAAAAAGGCAAAATAAAAAATTCCCAACCCCAAACAAATCAAGCTCTCCCCATGCCAACCGAACCCACACTCACTCATAGGAAGTGCAATCTCTTGCTTAATCTTCTCTTTACTACTAAACTGGTATAATTATGCTGAGATCTTCTGCGGGTGACTAAGAAGGCCAATGGCATCCTGGCCTCTATCAGGAATAGTGTGGCCAGTAGGACCAAGGAAGTTCTTTTCCCCCTCTACCGGGCACTGGTGAGGCTGCACCTTGAGTGCTGGGTTCAGTTTTAGGCCCCTCACTCCAAGAAGGACATGGAGGTGCTGGAGCGTGTCCAGAGAAGGGCAACGGAGCTGGGGAAGGGTCTGGAGCACAAGTGTGCTGAGTTCCCGGCTGAGGGAACTGGGGTTGTTGAGCCTGGAGAAAAGGAGGCTGAGGGGAGACCTTCTGGCTCTGTCCAAGTCCCGGAAAGGAGGGTGCAGAGAGGTGGGGGTGGGTCTGTTCAACCAAGGAACAAGGGACAGGACAAGAGGCAATGGGCTCCAGTTGTGGCCAGGGCAGTTGAGATGGGATGTGAGGAAGAATTTCTTTGCTGAAAGGGTTCTGAGGCACTGGAAGGAGTTGCCCAGGGCAGTGTTGGAGGGACTTCAATCACTGGAGGGATTGAAGAGTCGTGTAGACATAGTGCTGAGGGACATGGGTTAGTTGGGGACTTGTCAGTGTGGGGTTAATGATTGAACTCGATGAGCTTAAAGGGCTTTTCCAATCCAGGCAGCTCTGGGATTCTGTGAACGGAGTCAGGGTACAACACTGATGCGATGAGAGTAAGAGGAACTTCAGCAAGCTAGGACTTCATTTAAGTCTGGTATAAAGGTTACAAAAGAGTAATCTCTAACTGCTTTAATGTTATCCACGATACTCTTCCCACCTGTATTTGATGAAATATTGCACCCTTGCTGATACCACTTCTTGTGTTTTGGATTCAAACCCCTCCAATAGCAAAGAGACAACGGCACTTGGTGTACCCTAATTGGGATGCTGTGGTAGAGCAGACGTGGAGATCTTGGCTAACTGCCTTCAAGATGAGCGAGTTGGGTAATGAAAGGAGTATTGATCTGTGTACCAGTGAACATTGCTGCTCGTTTCAATTGAGGAGATTGATTCATGATACTCAAATCTCTTCATCTTAAAGGAGTTGGTATGTTATTCCCAGGAATGTGTCAAGTCCCAATTTTGTCTGATATCTGCAATTCCTCTAATGAGATTCAAAGATAAATCTTTGATAAAAACCCTATTTCACTGGTATTTTATATCTTCCCTCTACTGGACACATTTTTTGGCAACTTAATGACAATCCTAAACTTAAATATCATGGGAAGATCAACCGGCTAGAGAAGACTTTTGAGTTTTGACTGTTTCTGTGCATACTTGTTATGAAAACAGCATGATGCACTCTATTTCGGATGCCATTAGGAGCTCTGAAAAGGCATTGAGTATTGTCTCCATTGTAGGCAGCTAGATCAACAAAATCTTTGAAATATATGGCTGCAGTATCAGTGGGACTTCTAACAGGCTCCGATAGTTTTAACACCCTTTGAAGAAACCCTGAGCACTGCAGTTAATAAAGGAAGAAGCAAAGCCCCAGATTAACTTAAATGCAACAAAATCCAGTTTCCAATAGAAAGAACTCAAATCAAACCTGTTTGTATAAACATGATGCTCCTCCGAAGCATGACTTCTTTTTAAGATAGCTAGTTAAGCAAAATTGCCCAGAAAATGGGGGAATAGAGTTTTTGTAGCAGTACAAAGTGACAGGAAAACACCACAAAACCTTTAAAAGAGAGTGCTGAATGAATACCTACAAATTCCATTGCACTTTCTAAGGAACAAACAGTTTCTGCAGGAAGAATCTGAGACCCAACTCTCCCTTCTGCCCCAGCAGTCAGGTTCCTATTAATATTATAGGTTTTGATTGGGGGTGGTTTTTAAAGAAAAAATAGTAAAATAACACACATGTTCAAACTTGTTAACTGAATTTATCATTGGGGTTTGTTTTTAATAGCATCACATCATCTGACAAAATAAGGTAATCCACTGTATGCACATGGAGTGTCTACCTGAGGTCTATTTATCCTCAAAAGAATTAGGGCTTTTGTTTTGTTTCCTGTTTCACTTCTAATTTTATCGTGCTTTGATCATCTCAGAAGGTATTTTAGAGCAGTTATTGTGATGAACTAGATAAAAAAAAAAAAAACCTGTTGAAATAAGAGATTGGTCTCTTTGCTTTAATTTTGGTTCTGGTTCTTCTGTCATTGAGCATCTTCATGTGACTGAAATGTCGTCACTCCACAAGTGAACTCTTCCACTAGGGTTGTACCCAAGGAGAAGCATCCTTAGAGCATTAAGGAAATCTTGTCTTTTAAATTAAATACTTAATTTTAAACAATTTTATTCTTATCCAATAAGTTTGTTTAT
>NW_010302909.1:0-22776 GCF_000700745.2 Antrostomus carolinensis | reverse complement strand
TTCTATGATTCTATGATTCTATGATCTCACAGATTATGTATCATTGTGAGTGTGGAAAAAGGATTTTAAAGTTAGGATTCTCTGATAAAGAATTGCAATTTATTCTTCCAAGACTGGGGCAATAACAACACTGGCAGGTCTGGTAACAAGGGTTGAAAATACATAGGCAATTGTCCCTTCATTCAAATCTGTAAGGGCTTTGTGAATGTTTTTTGGCAATATAGTATCAAAACTGCAAACTAAATGTCCAGTACTACTTACTAGGGTGAAAAGGAAGAAGCCATCTAAAGGGACATACAGATTTACTGGCATAGTATAATGTACTCAGGTGGCTATGACACAAAGGTCAGGCACAGGCACTGATAATGAGACCATTTTTAAAGCACATAAAGAGAGAAACAAAATTTAAGATTAACTGATAACCCTCCTGGATTATTTGCTAGTATACTGTGAAATATTAATTTAATATTTGAAAATACATCAACTACTGTGTAACCACAGAATTTGAGAATATTATTTTTACAAAATGCATTTGCAAGAAAGATTTTTATATTCTATTCTATTAAGTCATGTTGGTGAGTAGTGCATCTTTCCGTATGGTCTCCAAGGATTATATTGAACAGCTCACTTAAAGGTAGTTGCCAAAAAGTAGAGTAATTAATCTCTTGTGAGCTAGGTCCAAAAAACATTAATCTTACTTGGAAGTTATCACCAGAGCAACGTTAAGAGATTTATGTTCAGGTCATGATCAATATCCTTAATTTAACTAATGGAGACAAACTCTGGCTCCTGAGCGTCTTCTTGTCTGCCAAGGACCTTAATCTGGGAGAAAAAGATAAACCTTACCCATTCAGTGTTTCATAATTATAATATGGTTAAAAAACAGCTTTAAGTGAGAGGACAATAGGCTGAGGGAAACAAGGTGTTTTACATAAAGACTTGGAATTTCCAAAGTATACATAAGCATAGTCACAATCCTTTATCATGAACTGGTCTTTCATGTATGTACATATATATATATATGTTTACGTGTGTACAACAAGTAGTTGGGAGACCTGAGAAGGAACTGAATAAATTATAATAAAAGACAGATTTAGAAGCTCTTCTACTCTGAGGATTTGCTTATTGTAGCTTGGTTTTCTTTGATTAAATGAGGGTTGATGTGCCCTGAATTTTTGTTAAAGTTCAATTTAATGGTCAGTTGAATAGGAAGTTTTAATGTTTAGCACTTCATTTTCATGTTTAGCACTTCATTTGCATCTGTACTTTCTAATACCTCACTATAAGATATTTCTTCACTTTTTTGTTTACATTATGCTTTTCTTTTGCTGAATGTTTTTGTAAGGAAGACAGGAGATGAAAGTTACTGTTAATAGTTAGAGAGCCATGAGTATATTTAATATCATACAAAAATAGCCTTTTTTACCAGACTGAAATTTTGTGGACTTAAATAAGGTTAGAATTGCCACTGTTTGAAAAAAGTTATGTGTAATTAATCAGAAAACAAATACTAAGAGAGGGGACACAAAGAGCATTGCTAACAACTTCAGATATGAATGTTTTTTCAAATAGGAGCTGCACATAGAATCCTGTTTATTTTTACTACCAAACAACTATGGGATAATACTAATTCATGGAAAGAGGCTGAAACAGAATCAAAATGGCATGCACACACACACCCCTTCTTTAATTCATGTTCCTTCCAACAATGTCACCTTTGCCACAAATTGTGTAATCATAACATACAGATAATTTCCCTTTGTTTCTTTGGACAACACACATAAAGGAACCTTACCTCCCTCTCAGGGGATGTAAGGATATAATTTCCTATTGAACTTGGTGCAGCTATAAAAGTAAAAATATGAAAGTAAAAATATCACAATGAATGAAAATTGATGTCAAATTTAATAGCATTGATGCTTGGATCAGGTTCACTATGCAGTACTGTCAGTTATAAGTTATGTGCATGCTATAAGTTTCAACCAAGATCAAGATTTCACAGTAAAAACAGGAAAAGTTTACTTTCTTATTTGTAAACTAGGCTTTGCGTCTTCTGATGGTTATGGTCATCTTGCAGACCACAGTACCTGAAGAGCAAAAGCATTTTACAGAACTGTATAATATTTGTTTTTAGATCTATGTGTTGGGTTTGTGTGTGTGTGTGGTGGTGGGGGGGCGAGGGGCGCGTTTTTGGTAGTGAGGGAAGAGGCCACCTTGTCAGAGTGCAAGCTCCCCTGGCTCCAAGTTGTACCTCACTCCCCCAGCCCAGGATGAGCCAGTTAACAACAGAGAAAGGCCTCTGTGAATCCATATTTGTGAGGGGAAGTACTGTCTTTAAAAGAAGAAGGTGGAGAGGACCTGGAGAAGAGGTCATTGACCTGAACAAAAAATGACCAACAGCCTAAACAAAGAGAGAGCTTCATTGCCAGGAGGGGGAGGACAGAGAACCTCAGACACCCAGTTCAGTGGCATAGAGTAGAAGAAGGCCAAGGAGGTCCCCTGCAGCCCCCATGGAAGTTCAATGGCAGAGCAGATACCCAAGTGTAGGCCATGTAGGACTTCACACTGGAGCAGGGAAGCTGAGCCTGAGGGCAGGTGTGGCTGAATTGAGACCTGGAGAGTTGCTCAATGCCAGACCCGGGGTGAGGAGGTGCACTGGACCCATGCCAGAGCCACGAGCTGTGCCTGAGGGCATCCGTGACTCCATGGGAAGCTCACATTGGAACATTTTGTTCCTGGACTTTATTGCTGGAAGAGTGGTGGCATAGGTGAACTGCAACCCCAGTTCCCTGTCTCCTGTGCTATTGTGGGGGAGAAGGTAGAGAAATCGGGAGCAAAGTGATTTGAGCCATGGGAAGAAGGGAAGAGGGGGGGAAGGTGTTGTAAGATGTGGTTGTTATGTCTCATTGTGCTACTCAGATGAATGGCAACAAATTAAATTGATTTTTCTTCCCCAAGTTGAGTCTGTTTTGCCCATGACCATAACTGGTGTGTGAGCCGTCCCTGTCCTTCATCCTAATCCCTGTCCCCTTTGTTGTGATTCCCTTCTTGTCTCACTGGGTCAGGGGAGAGAGTGCAGGACTGCATGGTCTACCTGAGGTTAAACCACCACAATATGCTAAGTGTAGCATCAAATGGCTTAAGTGGATACTTTTAAGGAAGAAACTTACGGACAACATCATCTTGTCTTCCACCCACTGAAATTCAGCTGTGATTTCTGAGTTGAACCAAATTCCATCAAGAGTCATTAAAATATAGTATGTGCAGCTCAATGTTGAAAAGGACTGCTCTTTACTAAAGCACTGTTCCTCTCAAGCAAGTAGCAATTAGGACTTTTGTTAAGAAACTGTCATTACTTGTATCACCAGCCTTCTTCACTATCTAAAGACAAAAGCTTAGAAAGTGGCTGGTGGGAATATTAAAGAGTCCAGTGACTTATTTTCATCCCTTTTAGCTGATGGCTTGACTAATTTTTGGAACTTACTGTAATATCTCTCATTGTAGGGCTATATAGACAGACACCTATACTGATTTGGGTCTCTTTCTCAGTAGATGAACTGCCTATGAGTTGGGTAGAAAAGCATAGCTTAATTCTTTCATTTTTCCCTCTCCAATAGATTAGAATGTGGATTCAAGCAATTGCTCATCTGTACCCAAAGACCTCTGCTCTGTGATTCTTCTTTGAATTGCTCTTCAATATGTATGTGGTTCTGTAAGGAAGGAGAGAGAAAGATTAAGTGGATGGTAGTGTCAGAAAAGATGTGAATAAAGCAGAACTTTGGCACTTTTTAATACTAAGATGTCTTTGCTTTATGGGTACAAGAGTGAGTGTTTGATTGAGGGGATGGTTTCTAGTGCTATAAGTAGAAAAGAGAATTGTGATATAGGTACATTAAAATAAACTTTTAGAAGGATAAATAGGGATTGAGAGGGTGGGGTTATTTCTTCATTATTTCACAGAATCACAGAGAATCATAGGGGGTGGAAGAGACCTCATCATCTAGTCCAATCCCCCTGCCAAATCAGGTTCCTTACAACAGGTTGCACAGGAAAGTGTCCAGACAGGTTTTGAACAGTTCCAGAGACGGAGACTCCACAACCTCTCTGGCCATCTTATTCCAGTGTTCTTGCACCTTTACAGTAAAGAAGTTTTTCCTTAAGTTTGTATGGAACTTCCAGTGTTCCAGTTTGTGCCCATTGCCCCCTGTCCTGTCACTGGGCACCACAGAAAAGAACCTGGTCCCTTCCATTTGTCCTCTGTGCTTCAGGTATTTATAGACATTGATAAGATCCCCTCTCAGTCTTCTCTTCTCCAGGCTGAAGAGTCTCAGCTCTCTCAGTATCTCCCCATAAGGCAGATGCTCCAGGCCCCTAATCATCTCTGTGGCCTTCCACTGGACTGTCTCCAGAAGATCCCTGTCCCTCTTGAACTGAGGAGCCCAGAACTGGACACAGCATTCCAGATGTGGCCTCACCAGGGCAGAGTAGAGGAGGAAGAGATCCTCCCGTGACCTGCTGGCCATGCTCTTTTTAATGCACCCCAGGATACTGTTGGCCTTCCTGGCCACAAAGGCACACTACTGGCTCATGGACAGCCTGTTGTCCACCAGGACACCCAGGTCCTTTTCCACAGAGCTCCTCTCCAGCAGGTCAGCCCCTAACCTGTACAGATGCATGTGGTTATTCCTCCCCAGGTGAAGGACTCTGCACTTGCTCTTGTTGAACCTCATCAGGTTCCTTTCTGCCCAACTGTCCAGTGTGTCCAAGCCTCATTGAACAGCAGCACAGCCCTCTGGTGTGCCAGCCACTCCTCCCAACTTTGTATCATCAGCAAACTTGCTGAGGGCGGAATCTATCTCTACATCCAGGTCACTGATGAAGATGTTAAACAAGACCAGACGCAGTACTGACCCCTGGGGAACACTGCTAGTTACAGGCCTCCAACTAGATTCTGCGCCACTGATTGCAACCCTCTGAGCTCTGCCAGTCAGCCAGTTCTCAATCCACCTCACCAAGGTAGGCAACATCCACTGCTTTCCTCTCATCTACCCAGCTGGTGATGACATCACAGAAGGTTACCAGATTAGTCAAACATGATTTGCCCTTAGTGAATCCATGTTGACTACTCCTGATAATCAACATGGATTCACTAAGGGGAACAATTTAGTAACATAGTAACAACTTTTATTTCAGAGAGAAGATTTTAGTATGACATTGAATACCCACTGAATATACACTTATATATCCATTACTTTTAGTAACATTAGCCCCCAATTCCTCTTTTCATTTCTATCTCATTTTAGCTCTGTACAATTTCTGGAAGTTTTGTGCTAAGCAAAAGACTCAAGAAAGTACGTTTTTTGAATTGGCATCGATCATCTGCAACATTTGTTTTCTAAATTCTTTAGCAACCTGCCATGTAACTTAGATGGACGAGGGCATGCAACACAAAAAATGTTAATTCTTCTATTAATTTATTTTTTAAATTAATAAGTTCTGAATATGAAGTTGATGCTTAGTGAGTACTTCTGTGAGCTGTTATATGCAGAATAATCAAACATTTTAATTACAATCTAGACTTCTTCAAGTCATGCCAGAGTTATTGGAATTTATTTTATAGTAAGAAGCTAACCTCTTGAAGTAAACTTCCAGGAAAACATTAGTTTAAAAAATAGTTTAAAAGAAGTTGAAAGATTTATTTAAAATAAAATTAATCAATAATAAAAGTCAATAATACAAAATGGTTTTTAAAACATTAATTAAAAATAGTTTAAAAGAAAATGAAGGATTTATTTAAAATAAAATTAATCGTTTGTATTAAGTAGATTAACATAATTATATTTTTATTTATGTTACTCCTAATAATGCTGGATTCATTGTCAAGTAATGAAACATCCTCAGTATCAGTAATGACTGGACACTAAGAACTGATGTTACAGAGAATGGGATGCCAGTTGTTGGTGGTGTTGCAATTGAACTCACTGTTCAATAGTCAATAATACAAAGTGGTTTTTAACAAGGGCTTGAATTAATGAAATACTAAAAGTAAACTTTTAAGTATGATTGTATCCTAAACTATCAGAAAATTAGTCATACTACCTATAGTTTGTTAAAAATTATAAGCCAAGTCTATTGATTAAAACAAACAAACAAACAAATAAAAAAACCCAAAAAACCCCCCCAAACATTTTTTCATTGAATCAGACTTTTTTTTTTTTTTTTTATGGTTACATGTAGCAGAAACTGGCAAGAGGAAATCACCTTGCCTAGTGGAACTACATTCAGGATTTTCTTCAAAGTGCACAACAGTGTAAAGAGCCTTTCTCCAGTGACTGTATGAATATGAGAGGGAAAGCCCCAAGCCAACTATTGATGCATCCCTTAGTCAGTAGTGCTGTGTGCTGGAGGCATATCAATATTACAATAATTTAGAGATGGATGGGAAATTTGTTTGTCATCAGTAGTAAGAATTAGGAAAAAAGAAAGGATACAAGAGATGATAAGCAGGGAGGAACAACAATCCAGAGAAGGTGCTTATTATTAAGCAAGAAGGGATTTAATACTAAACCATAATCATCAAAGTAGACTTGCGCATTCCCAGTTGCACTGTCCATTTAATCACTCAGTCAGTAAGACTTCAGGCACATTGGGCTCAGTGCTGAAGTATAGTTGGTTTGAGCACACATAGTCACCAAGTACAGTTGCTTTTAGAAGTAGCAGCCTGGGAAGAAGATGCACTGAAATCCATGCATGTATACATAAACACAGCAGCAGGACAAAGGTTTACTGATTTTTACTGACTAGATACATACAGTTAGTCACATCAAATCAGATATTCTATGTATTAGAATAAAACAGAACTCTAGCAAGTGTCATCCAACTCACTAGAAGTGTGATTCCTCTCTTTAGTATATTTGCTTATTAACCTGTGTCAACAGGCAATTGTCATACTGGATGGAACGGTAAAGGAATTCATTTGTCCTTATTTATATATTGAAACATTTTTTCTTTTGCATGTTATAAAAAAAATCACAAAAATAATTAATACACAGATTAAAATGCGTTAGTAGTTCGCATCATCCACACACTATGCAATGCTTTCTCTCTGTGTTGTACGGATTATTCCTTGTGACATTTTTCATTGTCAAGCAGTATGTTCCATGCCAGAAATGCTGTTGCTAATTTTAGTAATCTACATAGATATCTGAAATGCTTCTACTGCAAATGACTCCCTGGAGAAGACAGTGTTATCAGTGATGATGTTAGATAGGGCAAAAATATAGATTTCACTGATTTTTCACTAGGCATAATATAGAATTTGCATGCTAATGATTTTCAATATTTGTTTTTCTTTTAAGCAGGGCTTGTGCTATCAAATGAATATATGTTTTATTTTTTTTTCCTAAGTTTTCTTTTAGGGTTTCTACAGCATTATATGAACTTTTTCAAATATCATGTTTCACCACCTCTATGAACTGTACATACATGTACTGTCAGATACTGTACTATGAACTGTACAACTCTACATATATGCAATTTATATTAGTGACCCATAAGTATGAATCACTGAGTGCATACACATGCCAAAAAAATAAGGTTACCTCCAAGTACAAAATTGGTATGTAGTTTTAGTTTATTTTAATAAATTAGGGAAAAAATATTCACAATAAAAAAAATTACAACTTAAGAATTAAAAAAAATGCTGGGTTGAATCTATAGTTATTGGTTACAAATGAAAGTGTGTTTGCTGACTGTACACTTATATCAGGTAGTTGGAAAGTAAAATCCTTCATTTAATTATAAAAATTTAAAAAGTAACTACAAGAAAAGGATTCATGTCTATTTGAAAAGGATTTCTAGTCACTTGCAAACTTCATCCGCCCAGGAAAGCTAAAATTTATCTCAGAATAACTTTTTAAAAATTACTTAAATATCTAGATAAATAGTGAAATATTTATGTATTTTGATAAGCAAAGATGGTAAATATGTCTAAAACTTATTAACATAAATGAATAAATATTTAAGTTAAACATATTTTTGTAAGTACATTCTGGCCCAATTTTTGTAGGTGCTCATCTAGTAGTCTTTATAGTTGCATAACTGAAATAGAGTTTTTCTAAAGTAAAAGCTATCAGACACTAAGCACGTGCTACCATCTCACACAGTTAGCAACTGGTTAAAGAACAGCAAATCAAGATTTCTCGCACCTGAGAAATCCCTTGGTGACCTGTGAAGGAACTTGTATTTTTAAGTATATTCATAAATGGACGATGTGGAAAAAGTATTAAACAACAAAGGAATAGATGATGATATAAAAATTATTCAGAATAGTCAAAATTAAAGTTGACAGCAAGGACACCTTCCATTAGACCAGGTTGCTCAAAGCCTCATCCAGCCTGGCCTTAAACACTTTCAGGGAGGGGGCGTCCACAACTTCTCTGGGCAACCTGTTCCAGTGTCTGACCACCCTCACAGTAAAGAATTTCTTCCTAATACCTCATCTAAACCTACCCTCTTCCAGTTTACAGCCATTACCCCTTGTTCTGTCACTACATGTCCTTCTAAAAGGTCCCTCCCCAGCCTTCCTTTAGGCCCTTTTAGGTACTGGAAGGCCGCTATAAGATCTCCCCAGAGACTTCTTCAGGTTGAACAGTCCCAACTCTCAGCTTCTCCTCATATGAGAGGCGCTCCAGCCCTCTGGTAATCCACATAGCCCTCCTCTGGATTCCCTCCAGCAGATCCATGTAAATTGTAGGAGTGCTTTGTGGTACTAAGTAAATGGATCATAAAATAACAGGAGAAATGAATAAATAAAATTACAGCATAGATAAAAAAATATGCAAAAAACTCAGACAAGCATATGTATGCATGTATATATATATATATATATATATAACAATGGAATCTAAGCCACCACATTAGAAAAAACATTAGAGTAATTGTGGTTAATTTTATGAAAACAGTAGATCTTAACAGCAGTCAAAATTGTGGGCTTTTAGAAAATATGACACCCCCCCCCCCACATAAAACATTACTGTGGTATTTCTGATTTGCGTAATTCATAAGTATCTTGAATGCTGAACATCTTTCAGGTCTCTGTAACTCAAAAGAAAATGTACAAGTAAAAATGAAGTATGAAAAGACTTGTATATGTGAAGAGATTAAATCAGCTGAGATTCTTCGCTTGGAAAAATAAATGATTGGGGGAGAAGATATGATTGTAATATAGAGTGACATGAATTATGCAGAGAAGGTGAAAAAAAAATGAAGTGTTATTCACTATTTCACACAATACAAAACCCAAGAATAACCTACATAAATATTCAAGAAGAATTCTGGAATTGAACAGAAAATAGGGTTTTTTCCACTCAATGTGCAAATTAATTGTGAAACTTATTGGCAACATGCTGTGTCAATATAACTGCTGTTGCAGTTAAATGATATCAAACACAAGGATGTAGAGATAAACTCCAGTTCAGAAGGTCCTAAACTACAGGATGTCAGAAGCTGTGAGGTTAAACTGAGTGAAGTATTAATTTATTCTTGCATCACTATTGGCCACTGTCTAACACAAGATGTTGCCTTTTATCTTGCCCATTATTGTTGCTTTTATGAACATTTCACAGTCTGATCCTTTCTTGAAGTTAACTAAAGAGAGCATTTGACTGCTGCATTTTTTATATGGGCCTGTGTATGAGTAAAATTACCAAGTGGAATTCATGAAATTTGGATTGCTCAATCTGCAGATATGTGTAAAGGACTTTTATTTTGTTATAGCTATTGTTAATTGTCTGACAATCCTAAAGAGTCATTGTGTTGCTGTCTGTTCTAGAGAGTGATAAATAGAGATGAGAATGAAAGACAAGACCCATGTAAACAATAAGTAAAATCCTTTCCTTTGACCTAAAGTTACAACCTAAGGAGGGGGAGGACAGAGAATCTCAGACACCCAGTTCAACATGCATGGACTAGGAGAAGGTAAATGAGGTCCTCTGCAGCCCATGGAAGTTCAACAGCAGATCAGAGACCCATGAGTAGGATATGGAGGACTCCACACTGGAGCAGAGAGTCAGGCCCAAGGGCAGGTGTTACAGTATTAAAAACACAGAGAAACTCAGTGTTAGAGCAGGGTTGGATCCCCAGAGCCAGGGGGGTGAGGAGGTGCGTTGAACCAGAGACTTGTCTGCAGCCCATGGACGTCCCCATGCCAGAGCTGGGAGCTGAGACTGAAGAGGTCCATGACTCCATGGGAAGCTTGCATTGGAACACCTTGTTTTTTGGACTTTCATGCTAGAGCGGTGTAGGTGAACTGACTGCAACCCCTATTCCCTGCTCCCTGTACAGCTGCAGGGGAGAAGGTGGAGAAATCGGGAGCAAAGTGATTTTAGCCCGGGAAGAAGGGAGGGGTGGGGGGAAGGTGTTGTAAGATGTGATTGTTATGTCTTACTGTGCTACTCAGATAATTGGTACTGAACTAAATTGATTTTTCTTCCCCAAGTTGAGTATGTTTGGCCTGTGACTAGAACTGGTGAGTGAGGTGAACCTGTCCTGATTCTAATCTGTACCCCCTTTGCTGTGATTTCCTTCCTATCTCACTGTGTGGGAGGAGTGAGTGCAGGATTGCATGGACCAACCTGTGAGTGAAACCACCACAAGCAGGAACTTGGATCTTTTTGTCAAAGGAGAGGAGAACTTTCTCAACTGGTACTTTTTCTGAATCAGCAAAAGTTTTTCAGCTCTCTTAATATGGAAAAAATTGTAAATGGACCTCCTGAAAGCAGAAGTAATACACTGAAGGAATACATTCAACTGAAGAAAGTTCTCGGCTCATATTCCAACATCAGTGTCAGTTACTAAGTACTTTCAAAGGATGAGTATGTGAAGCCAAAAGGAAAAGAAACTTAACCTCCTTTCCTCCCTTTTTTTTTTTTTTTTTTTTTTTTTTAATGTTGTAAAGTGAATTTAAACATTTACGGTGAAATTCAGACACCATGAGAGTAAAAGCAAATTTCCCCCATACTTCAACAGAACTTAATCATTCCCTTTACTTTACATCATGACTAGCAAATCTAAAAAGAGAAGTCTGCTTATTCTATGAAATATTAAAAGAGCTTTTTTGCAAGTATTCAATGATTTATGATGGAATTGATGGTACCTGGCCCCTGTAGAGAACATTTAATTGAAAAACAAAAAAAACAATTCCACCATTACTGCTTATGTTGAGACTACTAAAAATATCATGCTTAGAAAGAAACAAATCAGACTATACATACTGTTCATGAATCTACATTCAAAGAGTTTAGAAAGAAACATTTAGGTATGCTGGCAGAAACTCAAACAGATTTTAATTCAGAAATGGCATTACAGCAAACAGTCTCAGAGTCATTTTTCCTTACAGAAAGCAGGACTGATGCCTTGAAAATGACTGCCTAATAGAAGTTACAAACTACATAAGTTTAACAACACTTATTCTTAGTGAAATATGTCATGTGACTCCAGTGACTAAAATATTTTGGTTTCCTGTTTTTCTTATTCAGTCATAATAATTTCATATAAACTGATGAAACTCTTGAAAAGGATTTTAAAATAGAACATGTTTTTTAACATGCAGACGTTTTCACACTAGGCTGACTTATATTTTCTGTTAATTTTCTGTTAATAATTTGTAATTTCTGCTAATTCTGCTAGCAAGAATTTATAAAGCAATAAGCATTTCCAGTGTCGGTAAGCTAACTGAAAATATTGTCACTTTAAAAAATATTTGATTTACCAATGTGGTAAACTTAGAGTACCAAAACCAGACTTTTTGAAGTTTGTTTATTTTGTCCCTTTTCCACCCCTCAGACATGGAGAAAGGAGTGCAGTGAAGGAGTTAAAACAGAAGACCAACAGATCCACAGTCATTTGCTCCAGCCACCATAACCATGGAAGCTTACTGATGAGAAATTAACTTGCATATTGTCAACTGCAGAGAGACTTTTCAAGTACTCCAGGTACTCAAAAGCCAGCACTATCGTTCTGATTTCAAGCTACTTTCAGATGATTTCCGAGGCTGGCATTAGGTTTTTAAAGTTTTGTTTTATCAGACTATGGGGTTTAAAAAGTCTTGTGCATGTTCAAAATACCTTGTTTTTAATCTTCCTTTCTAATTAGACTATGAACATTTCCTCCAATAAGAATATGAGACAGTAGTGCATCCCTGCTCCTATTTAACACTAGATTCCTTAGGAAATGTAAATTTCAGTTTGGTTTAATATACTTTACTGCATTTTTAATTCAGCTCATCTGCTCTGTAACCAGTGTCTCATAGAAGAGAGGAATTAAAAAAAAAAACCTTAAGAGCTTTCTAAAAGAAAATTTATGGGGTTCAGTTTGCATACAGCAGCCATAGAATGACGTTCTTCTTACAGTGGCACATAGTTAAAAGATGAGTTACATGATTCAGTAATTTACCAATACGTTATAGAATAGTTAAACACACACCAACTTAGAATATTTTTATAATCTAAACTTCAAACTAATAAAACAAAATGTTAACTACATCGTAATACAAAATAAATATGTTAGCTCAGAGACAGTCACAGAATAAGTACTCACTAAATGGAATAAGTACTCACTAAATTATATATTCTAAAGACAACTGTATGGCCATAAGTCATGCAAAAGATATGAGTACTGAACTGAGATATATGCACATTATTAAACATAATTCTGGCATTCATAGTAGTCCATTAGGCTTTGATACTTTTTTTCTGGATCTAAGTTCTCTGCTAAGAGTCAGAAAGTGTAATTTTGTGCTCTATTTTTATTATCAGTCTTCAACACATTCGTAGCCTGTCAGAAAGTGATGTGCATTGCATTGTGCTGTTTGCATTAAGAATATCTATAGTAGTTAATAATTAAAGAGTTCGGACACAGACGTTTTCTGCAGTTTTCACCTTAGGCCCAGACTGTCCAATTTTCTGCCAAGTTTCAGGACATTAAAAAAAAAATAAAAAAAAAATCAATCTGATCTCAGATGCTGAATACAGTAATCCTTATTTAGACAGATATATAGAATAAAATGTTCAAAAATGGTCTACAAAATCCAACTTTTACTTATTGGAGCCATTATTTATGCACACCTGACAATGCAATATACATGCAGAATTCTTCAGAGGATTCTTAAACTGATATATAGTTTGCACATGTTTTTGTCCATACAAATCCTGATTTTCAGATCAAAGTGAAGGGAGAAATTATTTTTAAGCTGCCTTTACTGCCATACCAAAAACCCTGGTCTCCAAGGCCCTGTATAAAGCTAAACTAGTCAATTTGTAATTAAATCTTATAGGATACAGCAGTGATACTTGTTACAGAAAAGGCATTTTATGGTCAGCAATCTTATTTGCAAGTAACAGGATGATACAAAAGTCACAGTTCACAGAAGCTGTATGCTTGTTATTTTGTACTGGAATAATGCTGCACAAACCAATCAGTATAATAGTGTCACTGTGTTTTTAAAGAAAAAACTGGATCTGGCAAAATGTCTCTGCCTTTCTCATATTTATAATGTCCCGTACGTTACTGGAACAGTAGTTTTACATTTGAAGGGTCAGTCTTGTGGGGTGCTAAGCAATAAATCTCAGAATCACTTAGCATATATATGTAATTAATATAGGATGGCATAATTCCAATTACATAAATAAGATTTTTCTTACAGTTGAAAACAATGACTAGAGTTCCAAAAAAGCCAAAACTGAATAAAAACTATTAAAATTTAAAAAAAAAATCATTGCAGCATAACAGCTTCATTAACAGTTAGTGCATCCATTAAGGTGAATGGGATGAGACTGCTATGCTTCTGACGGACTGCTGAATTAACTCAGCAATGCACTGACCACAGCATGGAGGTTTTTCACACCCGTGAATGTTTTTCACACCCACAAGCATGCCCTTTTTCTTTTGTCTTTTTGTTTGCAACAAAACTGATTCAGGAATACCACAGAAAAAAGAGGGGAAATGGGAGAGGAAGAAGAATGAAGGACTAACAAAAAATTTGAAAGAGAATAAATTAAGCCCAAAGTTCTGATTTCCAGAAAACCTCTTTCATCAGATTCTTGTACATTTCCAAGAGATCTATACAAAATTTTACAGAGGAATGATGAACATTTGTAAAGCAGACCTACTATTTAAACCAATGAGTAAGGATCCCACTAGATTCTGAGAAATGTACAGATACTTGCAAGTTCTACTACAAAGAAACTATAATAGTCAGTTATATTTATATTTTTACAATGGCAAATAGATTTCACAAGATTATAAACCTAAACCAACAAAACCCGTAGGAAAATTTTATATGTCAAATCTTTGTCCTCTAACTACATGACTTTTCTAGGAAGATGCAAAAATATTCATATTGTTGCATCCCTGTGAGTAACCTCAGTATGTGAAAGTATGAATGCAAGAAAACATTTCATCACAGATCCTGACTACCAGTTCCTCTCTTCTTAGTCAGTGTGGAGGACAGTATCAGTCTAAATCTGTAAATAAATCTAATTTGGATATTCAGATTGCCTCTCATTTCTCTCATCCTGACAAGGAATTTACTTCAGGCTTCTGTCAAAATATCAACATTTCTAATTATATTCTGCTATGATGAAGTAGTGACACTTTTTCCCCTTTTAAATATTCAATACCGTTTTAATTGGCTGACCATTTCAGTTTCACATTTAAACAAAACAGTAATTTTTTATGTTTAAAAAAATAGGCAGGTATAATAGAGAATATTAAAGAAGCTTTACAGCAGGATATACATGGGTGTGTCACCAGAGGGCAACAAAATGAGAGTATTTTAGAAATTAAAAAATTAAAGTGGTTTTTAAGCATAGAGTTATGGAGGAGAAATTCTACAGCAGGAGGTTTATACTTTCATCTCTTTCTTTCCTTTAAATAAAAATGAAAATATCAGACTTAAAGAAATACAAAAAATGGAAATATTGCTGTGAAATTACCAGACAGTCCCTCCTCTTTCTGATAGCTCATGGACCACAAGAAGAAAATAGAAATCAATGAGTGAAGCATGAATTTCTACAACTAAGAGTCAAAACTCAAATTATAGTTTTGTAATTTCCTAGACTACTACTGATGTTCTAAAGAACTAAGAAAGTTATGCACATTTTATTTCCTTAAGTAGTAATATAGTTACAAGACATTAACTTTCTTTGACTTGTGCTTAGTTTTCTTTTGCTTTTCCATGTATCACCTAGAAATGAACACAGCTAGGATAAGAATATAAAAAAGCCATTGAATGAATGACACAAACATTGAAAGAACATTTACGGTATTTAGGAGACACTTCCCAGATCGAAAATGTAAAAATAGAGAAAAATATTTTTATCTAAAAAGGAAAAATACTATATGAATCACATAGTAAAGATTTTTTATTATTCAGTAAATTTACCATCTTTAGAATTACATGCTCAAAAGTCAAGTCATACAAAATATTTTATGCTTCTAAAGGAGGAAAAATCTTAGATTTTCATGTGATGCCATTCCTGTTCAGTACTTGAAAGTTATGGTTGACTTGCAATACTGTTTAACTAGAAACAAGTTCTAATTTCATGTTCTTGAAAAAGAAAAATTATGAATTTTAAGAATTCAAGAAGAATTTTAAGAAAATATCTCTATAAATGCTTTTAAGTGTATTTAATGTATTTGTCACCACTGTTTATTAAATATATAAAGAAGGTTGAAGTTCTTTGTTTAATTTACAGATTATAGATTGTGTAGTTTTTTTTATTTAAATACTGTGAATTTTACATGATTGATCTAATAAACTGTCCTTCCTAAAGCCTTAGTAAGTACTCATATAATAAAAATATAATTTAGCAGTGGAAGTCATGGAGAAGGAGAGACAGGAATAATTCTTAATCTATGCAGTGTAAAGTTTTCCATTTCGTCTACACTAAACTGTTTGTGTAAAGTGGGAAGAAATTAATTGCATTTGGTTTATGCTTCATCCTAATATAGAACATTCACTTCTCATCTGAAAATAATGAATTCATTTCTGAACATATTTCACAACTATAAAGACTGTCAATAAAAAGTTTTAATATACCAGAATTATTGCTTTTATATTATAGTTTATATGTCCTTTATTGCATTAATTTAATATCACAAATTGAGAAATGACAGCAAAGTGTACCCAAACTTCTCTCTATTATCCACACTAGGAGGTGGAAATTAAGTTTCAACAGAAATATTATTTGAATTAATATCCCCTTTATCCGTTGTAAACATGCTATTAGACTTTCAGAAAAAAATATACTGTTTTAAAAATGCAAGATTATTTACTTCCAGGATCAGAAATTCAATAAGATTTTAGGACAATCATAGGCATGAATAAACCTCCAAAAAAACCCCCTGCAGTTTATCTCTGTTGTGCAACAGCACTCTCCCTTGAGCCCCTAAAGAGGATCTAGTGACAATACAAGAAATTTTTACCTGCCTTTAATATGTAGTAATTACAACAAAAAGCTTTGCTAGCAGGAATTAGAAGACTATGAATTTTGACACAACAGTCAGCAGCCATTCATTTGATCTTATATAAGCTACACATAAACTCTCTACAGAATGATAGCTGTCTACATTATATTAAAAAATAATCAACTACTCCAGAAAAAAAACCAAAACCAAACCCCCCCCCCAATGTAAAATCTCTAATTAGATGGAGATTTCAGCTGCCAAGAGCTTGATAGTACCAGCCTGTACAAAACAAGCATGTTCCATCCAGTGGCATAATTCTGACAACCCTTGAATGTGACCTGCTCCCAGTGGAAAGCAATTTAATGCTCTACTGCACATAGAAGAGTATATATGAATACAAAACCCCTAGATAAATTACTGACAGGTACATCTGAATAGTACTGCTTCTTAGCCACTTATCTGTAGCCAGGCAAGCTTGTTTCACCTCACTTTAAAAGATAAAGACACATGGCAGGCTGCCTCTGCAAGTTCTCATTAGGCAAACAGCCTCCATTGTCCATTAGTGGAAAAGTCTCCCTATTATTTAAGGAAATGTGACAGCAATGGAGGTGAAGTGAAAACTATCTGATGGCAGGAAATTCATCAGTGCATTACAAAGCTTTTTGCCTTCTACAACTTTCACTAGTCTCTTTCTCTTTTCACTTTTTTGTCTGACAATTCAAATGTCCCAGGGTTGTAGCCATGGCAAAGGTCAAGAACATAACAGCAAGGCTATAAAATGCGCCTGTTTCAGGGGGAGAAGCTATCCAACACAATGAAGTTTATTGAGCACTAGACAATGAGATGAGAGCCCACATCTCAGCAAATTTATCTTATTAGCTACCACTGATTTTGAAAAAATATTAAGAACCTTAAAAAAAGATTTAGAATTTTATATATTCTCTGAACTCTGGTAAAACTAAGAAATATTAAAATGTCTGTTTTAATATAAATATTATAAAGTTTCATTTATGTTGGGAACCATTGTAAATATGCATAACTAATAGCCTGTGTTTTAAAATAACCATACCAATCACAAACTATTAATTTAAAATATACATAAAATAATATATGGCTTATATCAGGCTCACTTAGTGCATACATAAACATTATTTACTACAGACTAAATCAGTTCACTATGATGCTCAATTAAAAATAAACAGAAAATGCACTGTCTTCTTGCTTTCTTTAATAAAGACAAGGTTTGCAATGCTACAAAGGTCAAGATGAAAAGCAAGAGTTTGGATTATATTAATTTAATCCTAGAAATTTACAGTTTTAATTTTTAACAGTCAGAGGTAGCAATAAGGTGAAGTTGAATTACCTTTCACGGTGTCCAGTAGTATTCCTATCAAGTCAAAGAACAGAATGGGGGTCTTGATTAGAAAATCCACAATGCAAAATTCCTGCTAAAAAAAAGAAGACAAAAGACAGGATCTTAGCTTCCTATTCTCTCAAAATTTTAATCTTTACACATATACATATTCAGTACATGCAGTGAATAAAATAATTTAAAAAGTATGAGATAGCTTTTGCATATGTGTCCATTCAGATATGTATTTTGGCTATTATTATGATGCACACATCATATGAGAACATATTCTAAAGCAAGTTCCCCATTAAACATTGCTAGGCTCAAACATCAATGGTTTTAGAGAAATATATAACTGTATCAACATTTTGCATTCTCCAGATTGTATATTAACATATATGATTCAAGTGAGAATAGTTGCAGTGGCTTGACCTTGGCTGGATAAATAGTTTCCACCTGTACAGATAACAATGCAATATGTTGCTGGATGAAATAACGTCATGTTTAGAGACCTGGGATTACTTTTTCTGGTTTGCATTTTTAAATATCATACATGTATTCAAGACTGAGTTAGATACTTAAAGTAGGAAACTTGGATGTCAAATGATATACGTTCTGTTTTGAAGATATATCTGTATTGTGCTGTATTGTTATAACTAGTAGTTAAGGACAGCATCTTAAAGTAGGAAACTTGGATGTCAAATGATATATGTTCTGTTTTGTATTGTGCTGTATTGTTATGACTAGTAGTTAAGGACAGCATCCAAGGAAGTACATACCATCATTCTATCTTTATCTATTCCACATTAAGAACAAAATAATAGCAAGTGGTATAGAATTATTGTTTTTAATATTTGAAATATTGTCTTAAACTATTTCAGGCAAAAGAGCTAATTCTATAGAGAGAAACTGAAATAATTTACCTAAAAATTAATTAACATACATTTATTTCTACTGTATTATCTGCCAATATAATTTGTTTATATTTTGTTACCTTAATTTTATAGGCATATACTTAAACTTCTATAAAATCTGAATGGAACTTTTGGAAAAGCTAAAAAAGAAAGGAAATTATTTAACCAGAGTGACCATTACTGTTCAGCATTTGTTGAAACAATGATTATCAACAAATAAACTGCCTTATACTCTACAATTATTGATAGCACTATGCAGATTGATTAGGTCTATCAAGTTGTAAACCTCCTTTTCGCAAATGCACATTGCTTTCAGTGCCTTTATCTCACCTGCAATATCTTAAGAGAACATTTTTATTTTCTTCTTTTTCTTTTTTTAAATGTGGAACAGATCCTTTTTAATAAATCTACTTGAATAAAACAATTTTGTAATGTATGCTTAGAGGTTCCTAGAAATGTGCTTCAGACATTTCAATATTCTAAAACTAAAACATTAATCATTAATCTTATCTACCCTTCAGTTTCATGAATGTGTTTTCGCAGTGCATATTTTATGTTGAACAGACTAAAATGTGTGTAAGGAAGATTGATTATAAATGTATACATTTGTTCGTGTATATACAGATATTTGCATACCCCTTAAAAAGATTATACTTCTCCAAATTTGTCACATAACACACCTCCTCTCGTTATATAGATGAGATCCATTGTACTATGCCGAGAAATATTTTGGGAACATTCCACACTAATAAAAGTAGGAAATTTTCCTGCAGAGGTTATTATCTACATATCTGTACCTATGTATAGTTCAGCCTCTATTTTCTATATATATATTTATATATATAAATACATGCATATGTGCATAATTAATTTCAACAGGATGTGGAAGAAAAGAGAGGGTACTATCCCTCTCTTTTTCCTGTCATCTTAACATGTCTCTGTATGGCGTGCTGCTCCCTTTTCTGTAGTATATGCACACTTACCCAAGTCATTGCAAGTGTTATTACATGCTTTGGAGATGTCTGATGCTAATCTCTTTGGGCTTCACTACTTGCTAATATAGATTAAGCTAATATGCCCTAATCTCTCTTTAATGTGACCAATGGAGACTAAATAGCATGCAATATCACTGCCAGAGAGCGTTACTTACAAGTATTTGAACATTTCCCCTTAAATCTTGGGTCACTAGAAGATAGGAAAACAGTGCATGAAGGTTGCATAACCAAGACACCTTTTCTAAGGTAGTCAGAAAAATGGGGACAATATGAAGTGAAGAACTGAGAAGCAAGTAAGGTTTGCACTTGGAAAGAGAAAGTGATGAAAAAGAACAGGAGGCAGCAAGGAGAGCTGTCGTGGGACCTGATCCCACCATCAGGCTCAAAGGAGGTGCGGAGGAAAAAGAAGCAAATTAACTATACAAAGTAAGCAATGAGAGTGATGTATTGAACAGTTTTTGGAAGAAAAAGTAAATACAGTAAAGAGCACTAGAAGAGTAAATAAAGATATCTAGAGGAACAAAAACAGTTTTAAAGAAAGTAAGTCTTGAAAAGTGATACCTAAAGTCATACAAGGTGAAGAAAAAAAGTGTTGTATAATCATCTAAAGTTGCTGTAAGAACTATGTGTAGAGTAACCAGACCTAACCAGAGAAAAATATAAAAGACATAAAATACTAAATATACTCATATCTCTAGAATAATTAGAAAAATCTATATTAATCAAAACCAAGGAATGAGAGAAGTCAAATTTTGTGTCAAAGAATATTTCACTCAGATAATTTCTTAAAACACTTAAGAGAAAAGTGATAAATTGCAAAAATACTAAAAAAACCCTCAGAATGCATAAAAAACAAAATGTAATCTGCTCTTAGTGGCCATATGAACCCAAATATAAAATCAGTTAAAGCATTTTAAATGTGCTTATATGTATTTTAATGATAGTCTTTCTTTAGTATATTTATTACTATTATTTAGCTCATTTGTGGTTCAGCGTAGATCAATTAATGTCTTTGAATAGGTGATGCACAACTTTAGCTAATACTCCATGACATTTTCCTAGGTTGCAGCACATAGAAAAGTGATATGCAACTGTGATCATTGGCTGAAAAATCAACTTCTCAGTTAAATGGTTCAAGAATCAATGTACAATTCATTTATAGCGACAAGACTCTCAACTTCACTATAGATCTTGATAGGAAAAGATGAAATGAATGCTTGGAAACATGAACTGGAACTTTTGCTATTAAATCCAGTGTGCTTATGATAGACACAGTTTAGAGTGAAGAAAACCTTTATTAGAATGAATTCTCAGAAGCAGTATCATCAGCAAGCCAAGTTCTCTCTGTTCAAGTGTCTATGAAAGGACAGTTCTCACCTCCTTTCATTCTTAAACTTACCCTCCAATAAAAGTAAAAAAAAAAAAAATTACTAACAAAGGTCATACGAAATATAACATGCTCAGCTAGCCTTTTAAAAATAGAATTACATTCTGATAACAGGGATGTAAGTTACCCTTCCCCATAAGCACTGCGTGCTGCAAGAAAGTTTTTCTTGTGACCTATACCTGTCCCATTCAGCTTCAGCTACTCAGTACAGCAGAGGTATTCATCCTGCCTCAGTACATACCATAGCCTAACATTGAACAATTAGACATGGTGCTTTAAAAAAGATGTCTTTAGAAGACCGGAAGTGCAAAACATTAACACATTTTAAAATTTCTATGTATATCACCAGTTCAGTAAAAATATTCAGATGGTGTATTGTAGGCACTTTAAGAAACACATTACAATAATTACAGAAATTATATCCAATATAATCCCACAGTCCAGTACTTATCTGATGGGTTGACCTTGGAAGGTTGCCAGATGACCACCCAGCTGCTCTCTCACTCCCCTTCCTCAACAAAACAGGGGAGAAAATAAGATGGAAAATTTCATGGGTTAAGGCAAAGATAGGGAGCTTTCTCATACATTACCATCATGGGCAAAACAGACTCAACTTGAGGAAAATCAATTTGATGTATTGTCAATTAAAAATAGAGTATGATTGTGAGAAACAAAGGCAAAACCTAAAATACCTTCCCCCTACATTCCCCTTTCCCAGGCTCAAAGCAACTCCGTCATTCCCAAGTCCTCTGCTCACCCCACACCCTCAGGCAGTGCAAGGGAAAGGGAAAAGGGAGTAAATCCACAACAGCTCCTCTCTGCCACTTGTTCCTTCTCACAGTTTCCCCTTATTTTGGCACTGGCCGCAGTGTGGATATCTGCTTCACCATGGCCCTCTTCCACAGGCTAATGGGGAATCTCAGGTCCGGTGGCTGGGACACCACCTCCACCTTCCCCTCCTTCCCTCTCACCTTGATGTTCAAGGAGCTGTTTCTCACACTTTTTTTCTCCACTCCACTCCCTGTGTGGCATTTTGCCCTTTCTTAAATGCATTTTTCCAGAGGCACCACTACAGTGGCTGAGGGGCTCAGCTGTGCCCTGTGGGAGATCAGGTGGAGCCGGCTGTATTCCGCACAGGAGAGCCCCAGCGTCAGGCCACCCCTGCGGCCCTTCTATTGCCAGCACCTGGGCACCTGCACCAGCTACAAGTTATAACAAAGCCTGTTCAGTCATGCAAACCTCCCCTTAAAATATTGTCTTTTTTAAATTTGACTTCTATTCTCATATATAGATCTTAAACAGATGAAAACTATTAATTGCAGTGGATTTTGAGATTAGATATAAGAAATTTCCATTACTGTGCTGCAGTAATCTCCTGGCTCCTTGCTGCATAACTAACTTTTCTCTGTTTTTATAATTTCACTCTCAATTTATATACCAAACTTCCTGTATTTCTTTATAGCTGATCTTCTGTAAACTACGATTTCATATAAATAAGGAACTGAAATGGCAGTATACAGATTACAAGTGGGTATAATAACTTATAATAATAAGCATTAAATAATCTCAGACATTAATAACAGGTGTGCTCTCTCTCATCTAATGCTGCCAGAAGTATCTTGTTTTCAATTACTGTGTATTGGGTTTGCATGGCAAGGTTTT
>NW_010302908.1:72351-81086 GCF_000700745.2 Antrostomus carolinensis | reverse complement strand
GGGAGGCCCACTCCAAGCCCCACACGGGGAAAACACTGAGCGGAGCCCCTATGGAGGGCGGCCATCAGGGCCCTTCGTCATCCCCAGCAGTGTACAACCCATCCTGCATGGTTGTTCTTCAGGGTGAAGTCCCCCCTTTGCACCACACACAGTAGATAAACCGTATCCGCCCAGTGCTGAGCCCCCCGATGTGCGCTGTCCTGGCAGTGGGCTGTGAGGAGTGCGTGGAGGCAAAGTGAATTTGTTTTTGTGATGTTTAGGGACAGCACTCACCTGTGAGGCCACCCTCCAGCCCTGCTTGCCAGGTCTCCTAAGGTCACTGTCAGTCTGTGGACACTTCAGGTTGTCCCACAGAGATTCCTTGGGTGGCGGGACCTTCCTGCAGGAAGAATGGATCCTGTAATAGCCATTATCCTCAGCCTGACCCCAGCATGCGGATGCAGTGACCTCCTCGTAATGACAGGACACCCCTCTCTCCCAAGCCTCACGACCTGCACAGGTGCGTGCATGGCTGTGCGGTCCTCTTGCCTCCCCCATCTTGGGAAAGTGGCACAGTACAGTGCGGCAGTCTGCTGGTGGATCTGTTACTAAAGGAATTCATGCATCTTGCATCTTGAAGATGCATTATTAATGCCTGGACAAATCACATCAGGTGGAGCTCAGCAAGTCCCTGGCACTGCAAAAAGGAACAAAGGCTGGTTCTACAAGAGAGAAAAGGATGAGACAAATTATAACAGCTGGGAGTTTCTTGTCAGTAAGATGGCATAAAAACAGAAATGCTAAAATTGTTTGAACATAAGGCAAGTTTGTATTTTTATTTGGAAGGAAATTACACATTGCACTGTGAAGAAGATACTTTAATTGTATCCTAATAAACATCACATTGTTGGGCATCTTTGAATTACATGGCAAACTGGGCCAGCTTGCTGGCATCCAAATCACATCCAAGCACAGTTTTATTTAGTATCTGGAAAGGGCTATAAAGACTGGATTTGCTAGCAGAGGGCCTGCTTCCCGTCTCCTTGAAGTCAATGGCAAAACTCCCATTTGCTTCAGAAGTAACAGGATCAGGCCAGAGTTTGTAGCCATCTTCCAAAGGGAAGGAGACAACACTGCCTGCAAGAGCACATGGGAAGGCACAGACCCCAGCCTCCTGGGCAGAGAGCAATAGTTCTTCATCTCTGTAACTCTTGATAAGAAGATCTAATTTGTGCGGCACGGGCTTTGATGCCAGCTAATATTTTTGTCCCCATGGTGCAAATACTTAGCCAAAATCTGGGCCTTGCTGGCTTCATTGCATTAGGAAGGGAAGAGGATGATAGAAACCCAGGATTTCTTTTGGAATGGCCCTGTTTATTTACAGAGTATGCACACAAAGTGCTATTACAGTAAGGCAGGAACAAGCAAGGTAGTTTCTAGTTTGGAAGTGTCTCTTTTTAGTGAGCACTCTGCCAGGAAGTACTGTATTTTGGTTTCACCCTATAACAATGCACCATTGCTTATTACTCTAGCAGGTGGCTTTTCCAATGTCTTCTCTTTTCTCATTGTTTTTCACTCCCTCACACATCCACCTACAAGCATACAAACCCCCAGCTGTTTTACTTACAATCTTCACCCAGGAGAACTGCTGGGTCTGCTCTCTACTCCTGCCCTTTCTGCTCTTGCCTTGTCAAGCTGAGCCATGCTCTGGGCAGTGACTTCAGTTGTTTCTGGTGCCACTAAGTTAAAGGGCACTTAATTGTTGTTCCAGTTAGTCTTTTAAAAAGTTCATTAATTTTTTTTTACTTTCACCCACCCTGTGTTTTGTGATTGCCATTTCAGGACATCAATGCATTATTTTTTAGTTCAGACTGACTGACTGAGAAGCAGTATTTTCTTTTCTAAGAGCCTCTAAGGGCACACTGGTAACTTGTGTTTAGCTTATAAAAAACCCCAAAACACTTCCACACATCTTCTACCAACTTCCTAGTTTTTTCTCCCCCAATATATGACACTATAGGATTTTTATCAAGACTAGTTATCTAAATTTAAAAAACAAGTTATCAAAGTACTTTAAAAGAACCTGAAGTAATTATTTTATCACTAAAACAATATGAAATGCATTTCCACTAAGTCACTAGAAACAGATCTAGTCTTTGGTATGAAGTGGAGAGAGGAGAGCATGTGTTAGGGATCCACATGAGATGGTAGGAGATTACTGAGATATCTCTAGCCACTACTATAGTGATAATCACTCCCTCAGAGCAGGAGATAAAGTTCTCCAAGTAATAGAACCCAGTGGGGAGAGGGAAAAAAGAGAAAGGACAAAGCAGGCAGTTTTCATTACAGCAAAAAGTAAAAAATGTGTCTCTCTCATTCTTTAATATATTGGCAAGTTGATAGTAGTAACCTTGTTTTGCCAGAACCGGATGGATGAGTGAAGACCGGGACAGAGGAGCACTGGTGTGAGGGTTATGTACAGGCAGGCATGTGCTGAGGACACTGTGGGGTTATAGATTTACCTACACCCAGCCAGGAGATGGGTCTGTGATTGGTGAGAACATCTGCTCAGTGCTAACAGACAACCAAAAATGTAATGTTAGTATATACAAGGAAAGGACTCAAGAATAACACTTCAAATATTTAACATACTGTCATGTAAGGGGGTGAAGCATCATGGCATACAGCACTGTGTTCAGGATTAATCAAGCACTATTGAGAAAAGTTGATTATTGGGAAACAGAGAAGATCGTGATCAGCACATCAAAAAGGAATGAAAGCATAGAGAGGCTTCATGCAAAGATAACCTGCAAAGATGAGGCTGTTTAGATGTGGCAGCTCTTAAGTAAGGAGTCTTTAGTCACCCTGCCTTGGGATTGAAGAACAGCAGGGCACTTAAGGCATCTAGAGGAGTCTTTTCCTGAAGATTGTGCACACAGACACGTGGCATTTGCCCTGTTACTCGAGGCCCAGGCAGATTTAAAGCACTCTCATCAATACCTCTGTTTCCTTCAGTAAAACTCTTGTTTATTAGACCCAAAGTGTGTCTTCTGCTTATTGCCTAAATTCTGAAAAGAGGATTTTATTTTATTAAATAGCAGACTAATGATTTCTAGCATATTAAAAAGGGGCATTTTTCCAAAGCTAGTTCTGTATAATCTGTCTGTTAAATAAGAATCTTCCTGGCATCCTAAAGGAAAAAACATTCTATTTAAACATGTTACCTGCTGATCTCCTAGAGAAGCAGACCAGCAGCTTTTTTGTTTGGTTTGTGTATGCATGTGTGTGTGGTTGTTTCATGGCTCCTGGGTAATGTTATCCATATTTTTCTGTTTGGAGAATCACTTTTCCCTACGCACTCACCAACCAACATGAAACCACCTAATTATATTTTCATAATCATGATTAAAAACCATCTAAATTATCCTGCTTGATGTACTCAAAGAGTTTGTTGATTGCTTTTTGATGTGTATTAGTGCTTTTTGCAGAGCCACATCAAATGGTTTGCTCCACAATGAAAAAAAACCTTGTAATATACATATGCACGTCTTTTTTTTAAAAAAAAAAATATTCTGCTAATTAAGCTACATCAAAACCAAGTCTATCACCATGAAATAATTGCGTAAAAGCTACTCACCTATTACAAGAACATTAATTTCCACTTTACTTTTTTTAAAAAAAATATCGATTTTATCTTATACAAGGAAATTCAACATTTCAAAGCCTCAGAGTCTCAAAGTGTTTTTCCACATCCACGGAGACTTAAAACTTGAATACAAAATCAAGTTTTAGAATAGAAAACTCAAGTAAATAATATTTTAATGTAGAATATGCTCCTTCTGTGTAATGGATCACAAACGTTTTAATTTTTTCCTCTGTGGTGTTGTCATGTCTTAAGTATGCCACGCCAAATCTTGGCAAAAGTTCTGTCCTCTCCAGCAAAGGGTTTGATAAGAGGAGGGGAGAAGGGAGTTTGCACAGTTTACTTCTGCTCCTGGGTTTGAGTCTGATTCGTGGCCCATTTTACCAGAAGACAAAGTGCAGATAGATGTAGGTTTGGTGCTGGTCTGGTTAATCCTGAAGACTGCGTTTGGACAACAGCATGCAGAAGGACAAAATTTCGTGGAGACTGGGATTCCTCAAAGCCGTGAAGGGCTTCATTAGGTCAGTCCGTGAGCACACTGGAGTTAAGGTTTGCTTCATGGCTGTCCACCACCTATCACAAAGTCAGTGCTCATTAAGTAATAAAAATAAAATACTATAGGAAAACAATTAAATAATTCAAACTCTTCTTACTTGATATCAAATCTGTTGTCATATCAAATATTCATGTGAAATAAGTCTGTAGGTGTGTCTGTATGAATGGAGTGCAAATGCAAATGTTGATGCTTTGCTACGACTTGACTCCAGTGCTCTAAAGCAAGACCACGGAGGTTGATCACACATGCAAAAATGTCCTCCTCCTCTGTTGCCTTCCTTAGTTCTCTCTCTGTGTGTGTGTGTGTGTGTGTGTATGTGTAAGCTTCCTCTTCTCGCCTGGAAACCTGTAACATGCTGCCACTTAATCTGTGGTATCAGTGACAGCTATGGGATATTCAAGTACAGTTCTGTTCATCCATGTGTTTCCAGTTTGACTTTCAGTAAATGTTTAATGATCCTTTTCAATTACTGGACCAAACAGTATTTGACAAGAATGCACCTTGTCTAATACTAGCACTTAGACAGGAGTGCATTTTTTAGACAGCACTTAGCATCCACAATGTTGTCATGATATTTGCGAATGTACTCTCAGTTTGATCTTAATGACCCCATTACAAAGGTCTTCTCATGCCTTGCTGTGTTAGTGTCTCTCTTTCCTTGACTTTACTGATAAAGAGCTGTCAAAGTTCACCTGGGAACACTTTTAGACTCAAAGTCCTATGTTCAAGCCCTAAAAGGACAATGGCTTTACTGACCTGGCTGTAACTACCATTGGAGAAGTAGATTCCCTGGATGAGACCATGTGAGACTGATCCTTTGGCTCCTCTGGCTGTGTCTGATCTCACCTGTGTATCGTGCACCCCTCTGCTGTGTGTCTCATGTGTCCCTCAGCCTCCATACAGGGGAAGGGTTTCAGGTACGGAGTGGTCTCACTCTGGCTGCGGCTCCCAGGCTGGATGTCCCTGAGTGCCAGGGTGTGCAGCAGGAGGCTGCATCCTACAAGGAAGGCATGGGCCCAAGTGTCAGGACACTGCCCATACAGAAGACACACAGGTACATGAAAGAAGGTAGATGAAGGAATATTGCTGTTCAAATGACTTGGCCAAATACTCGGCAAGTAGGCAGCTAAAGAAGCCATTGTGGGATATGGCTACAGAGCTGGGGCTGCCCCTTTATCTGGCATCCAGAGGTACTTTTTGCAGTTATGAAGGCAGATTATGAATTCCCCCTCTAATGTTATGCTCACATCCTGTAACTACCATCCCTTCAACCCGTCAGGGTGTGGAAACAGATCGTCTGCCTGACCCCTTCCTCTGCAGTAATGAACAAACAGCAGGCCCTCGATGGGCTCTGGAGATGCTCTCGGAGCATGCCCAGCATAGCCTGGCTCGACTAAGTTCCTTATAAAACTCTCTGAAGGCTTCACTTTCTTTTAAAAGATTTCTGGAAAATCAACCAGCACCATCTTGCATCCACCTAGGGGTTAGGAAGCAGGAAACCCACGTTCAGTTCCTATCCTTGTTGGAAAGAATTCAAACACACTTCTAGTCATTAGACTATAGGTTTTTCTGGGAATGCTTTACCACTCCTCATGAAGCTGCACCACTGTGCAGAAAAATGGTTTGAATTCATTGAGAGAAGGAGAAAGGGCGAGTGAAAGCATGACTCCCCAGGCTAATGATTAGGCAGCTTTTTCGGAAGTAGGAGGAGGTAGGCTCCAGTCATTCCTCCTGTTTTGTGCTTTGGCTCATGCCTGTTTCATATCATGTCCTCATTCTTTCAGTTAAACTGGTGCATTTTGGTATTTTGAACAAGCAGATATAACCTGGTGCCTACCTACTGTGCTTGCTCACCGTGTTCTGCCTATACAGTGATTTTATTCTGCGTATGTCAATGAAAGAAGACGAGGTTTCTCCTCTATTTCCATTTATATGGGATGGGGTCTATGGGGCTGATCCAGTCGCAATGAAAACTTCTCTTTTTGTCAAGTTTTTTTTTCCCTCCAGCCTTTTTCAGTGTCATCTTTCATTAAGATCACATTAGCGCTTCTGGAACAGCCATATTTTATTGGGATCTCTCAAAAGAGGATGAGTCAGACCATCTGATATTATTTTGTTAAGTTGATTTTTGATTTGCTGAGTTTAGTCCAGATATGAACACATCTTGTCCAATTTATCTTTAATATAATACAGACACTGGCACAGACGCTGCTTTTGGTTACACTAGTGTAAATTTGGGGACATGCCAATGGAGTGCTGCCAAGGCCATCTTAAAATTTCACTTTCAGCATGGCTAGAACTGCTAGCTTCTCAGGAAGCAGGCTGCCACGGTGGGACGAGCCAATGTACCACTTCTCAATAGCTCTGCAATTCTCTCTTGGTTGGAGAATATCCCAGGTAACACAGTACAACTCAAGTCAGACAGGGCCAAAAGGCTGCTTCACATAGCCTGAGGCTGACTGGATGGCTAGTTCACATAAGCCTTGACTGAAGGGGATAAAGCTGGTGGGATTTAATCAGTAAAGAGGGAAAAATGAAATAAACTTTGTACAAATGGCAAGAACCATGACTAGTCAATGTATTTATCACCTGGCTATTTCCCAGAGTCATACGGTAAAACAAAGAAGAAATGAACAGCATCCAACCTGTCCAAACTGTATTTGCTCAGAATTAGCTCACACTGCAAAGTCTGTATCAGGAAAAGGCAGCTGGATGCTCTCACAGCTTTTCCAAGAAAACAGGAGTTCTGTGTAATTCCCCCAGGTTTATGTGAGTGCCCCAACATTCTGCAGCAAATGTTAAAAATGTAAATGACTTACTGATTTGTCCAGCCACCTAAGTACTTTGATATATCAGTCTTCTGATGAATTTTCAGATTTTAGTCCATGTAACGTAACATCAGAAAACCCAGCTGATAGTAGCTTAGCTTTCCTTGAGACTCAGAATGGATAATTTGCACTCAGTACCCAGTGACAACCTTTATATTTTTTTTGTACTTCATAGGTCGAAGGCTGTTGGGCATCTCTCACTTAAATGAAGCCAGAGCATATGATAGAAAGTCCTTTTAATATGTACTTCATGCTAAATCAGTGATAAATACAGAGTAAAATTGACCCCGCTCTCTGGAATGAATCAGGACAAGCCCGGGTTGTCGGGAAAGGCAGCCTGCTGTGAACATTGATACCTCTGTAATTATTGATTTATGGAACTCTTCTGTCTTTGATCAGTTATCTTCCTACCCTTTGCATGTTTATTTGGTTGTTTAATATTGCCTACACTCTAACTTGTGAGCTCTGTGGGTTAGCGATTCACTTTGTATAATTTTGTAGTGACATCCTGTACTCACTTAAAAGTCCTCGGAAACCTCTGCAAAGAAAAACAGTAAGGTGTAGATTTGCAGTTTTTGTGGAGCTAAAATGCCTTTTGACATCCTTGCCATCAAATATCTGCAGTGCTTTTGCCATCTTATCCTGATTATTTGAATCAAGGTTTCATTTGTCAGATATTTTACAAATGTTCAATCCTTTCAACAAATAAAACTTACCATTAAAATACACAGCACACTTTACTGCCAAGAGCGATAGTCTGGGATGAAGCCAACGTTATGGATGAATAGTGTCTGCCAGGCCTCCAGGCTTTACGTAGACCTTTTGGGACTGCCTCCTGAAGGCCCCAAGTGTAGCTTCTTGCAAGGCAAGCCCCACAGCGTGGAGACTGGACCTCTGGTTTCCCTCTCTTCCCAAATGGAAGACCCAAATTCTGTCCTAGTCTTATCCCTGCTTTAGTAAAAGCTGCAAGTTTTTGTGACACCACAAGACAGAGCTTTTTGAAAGACTGTAAGGCAACTTGAAAGCCCCTGGGTGTAAGCAAGTTTCTGCCTGAAGCTCTCTGTGGACTTGGGACTTTGAAGGGTGGGTGAGCACTGATGGGTGGTAGGGAAGAGGTCGTCTTTACTTTTCCCAGTAGGGACCATGGTGGCTTGTTGTGGTTTTGCTAGGATAGAGTTAATTTTCTTCTTAGTCGCTAGAAAGTGCTGTGTTTTGGTTTCAGTATTGGATTTGTTACGAGAAGAATTTTGATAACTTAGTAATGTTTTTAGTTGTGTCTGGAAGTTGAAGAACTCTGTATTTTGCTAGTCTGCAGGTGTAAAGGATTAGAGGGGGAAAGCATAGTAATTACCAAAAGCTAACATTGGCATTTGGATATGCCAATGAGATATTATGTATCATATAATGTCATGTTCAGTATATTAATGAGGGTTGACTGGAAAGCTGGAGTCTTCTCTTGGGGATCACTCAGACTTGCCCTTCCAGGATTGCGGTTTCAGTTTTGGGACTGTCTCTGTTCTGGGATCACTAGTTGGGGGCAGGCTGGCAATTGGTTGGCGGGTGGTGAGCAATTGCATGGTGCATTGCTCATTTGCATATTCTATCTTTACTGTTATTATAATAATTATTTTAATTATTATTTTATTTCAAATATTAAATTGTTTTTGTCTCAACCCATGAGTTTTCTCACTTTCACCCTTCTGATTCTCTTCCCCATCCCATTGGTGGA